>NW_026991717.1:81417748-81692748 GCF_029215605.1 Mirounga angustirostris
AGAAATCATTTCGGCATTGGCGCATTAACACATTATGGTGAAAAGAGAGGCTTGTGCTTTTCACGCAGTGCATTTCAGTCTTCAATTAATGTGAAAGCACTACAATGCCCATGCAACTTCTCTTGCCTAGTGGTGCACCATTTATCATTGCAGTTTTACATTGACCTTGACACCCACTTCATTAGAATAAAGATTGTCTACCATTTAGGTTACATTGTTCCTCTGCACAGAGACCCCATGCAAATTTCTGTTCAGATAGAAGAGCTGCGAGGCTGTCAGAGGTCATCTGCATTAAATGATTGCTGCTATTTTCCAACTGCTTCTTTTCATTCTACTCAATTCAGGCTAGGAGGATCAATCAAGTCCTCTGCCTGAAACAGTGGGACTGCTGGGAATATAACTGTTTTGGGTAGTAGTGGATATGCCCTAAACAGTATTAAATATTTAATATAAACTCATTAAAGGCCATGCAAAGGCTTCAGAAAGATAGCAGATTTATAGGGAAATCTAAGGGGCTAGAGAACCTTTTAAAAAATAAATAGAAGCCTAATAATCAATTTTATAATTTTAGAGAGTAAGATTACAATAGTTCTGGAACTTAGTTAAATCTTTTCTGTGGAGACTTCTTTCTCACCCTTGATGTGGGTAGGGAAGGGATGAGACAGGCAGGCTTGGTATTCCTATGCAGTATTTTACATGAAATCAGAATGAAAAGTTTTCAGTTCTTGGTGTTTTTATTTTTCTTCTATAACAGTGAATTCTGCCCTGGGTATTATTTTCAAAGGCTTAGGTATTTGTTATGTAAAAGAAATGATTGGAGAAATAAGTTGCCAGGTTTCCTACTTAGGTTTTCTGAGTGATATAATTGGAATTAAATTATTAATGGGAGATACTTTAAAAAAGATTGTTTTATGATCTTCTATTAGGGAATTTGCAATTCATTTTAATATTTGTAGTTTGATTTATATTAAAGATAATGCAATCTATGTCCAATTAACAATACATGGCCAATGTAATGTGATTTCCAGATCATGCAAATGGAATAAGCTAGAAGAGGGGGTAAAACTCAATTCTTAACCTCAGATGTAATTTGCTGTGCGAGTTCTGGCAATTTTAAATGACATTGCACTTTTTAATTTTTCCAAAGGCTCAGCAGCAAATTTATCCCAATCAAGAAAGCCTATTATTAATTTACAAGGACAATTGTAGGAGTCTTTATAATTTCTCTGTGCAATTATTCGCCATAAATTGCTAATGGCAAAATACAAAGAGTTTGTAAGAAATAACGACTATTATTTGTCTTGGGCGTGAGCCTTCTTCCATCTTGCGCATCTTCCTGAAGTGTTGGTGATATTGGCTCCATGTGAAGCATCCCGCGTGTTGTGAGAGGCTAGACACTGGTGTCCTGGAATGGGGGGCGGCGTAAGAGCTTCTGTAGAGATGGCGCTGGCCTCTAGCAGATTCCTGCACTCGGGGGCATGTACAGCTGAGCCGTGGACCCTGGACTTTCATATAAAAAGACTCTTTGTTCACCACTGAATGGCATTAGGCATGGACTTGCTGAGGGGCCACCATGAAGCCTCGCCCGAGGAGGGCAAACACTAGCCAGGGAGCACAATACGGGAGTCACAGACAGACACATCACTGCAGTTTTGTGCAAAAATGCGTATTTTCATGTATAGTTTTCCAGTAGTTTGGTGTTTGGGTGTATTTCTAGCATAATGCTTTCTTGTAAATAGGCTAAAATACATTTTTTTTTTCCCTTGCTGTATTTTCTCTATCTTTCTGTTGTGAGTTTTCTAGAAAGGGGGATTATGCGGGCTAGCCAGGTGTTTGCGGTATTACTTTGCACTGGGAGAGATACTCACACTTGTTATTCTAATAACTAGATCTTTTCCTTGCTTTAACTCTTCCTAATAGAAAGTCACGTAAAGCCCAGTTAAAATATGGCATAAGATGTAAATACTCCAACCCTGAAGACACAGAATTGGACAGCCCTTTCTAATAATCAAGGAAATTGTTTGGTTTAAATCTTGTGTTTCTCGTAGCCCAAACTTCACTCTCTGCTCAGCAATGTCTGGTCTCTTTTCAGCATAACCAACAGAAGCACCATACAAAAGTCTTACAATGGATGTCTTAATCTCTCTGTGTGCTTTTAGAGCATTATTTTGAATTCCATCATGCTGCCTTTTTTCTTTCCTCTTCTGAAGTTTTATTACAACAGCAGAATTCCCAGGGAGCTTTGGGGGCAAGGTTCACATAATATAGCCCTGAAGTTTTGCTTAGGTGGAATCCATCCCCCCATCCTGGTCATCTTTTGATGATCTTTCTATTTCAAAAAGATTCACTGGGTAGAGTCTTATAGCATTAGCTGTATGTAGTTTATTTTCTATTTTTTTTATTTACTAGACAGTGAGCATCTACAACCCTTTCATGATGCTTTCTTTCTCTGACCTCACAGTGACAAGGCATCTTGTTCTTTAACATTGAGGGAGGCAGAAAAATGCTTGAGTTGCTCAATGTGTGCCTTCTATACCAGTTTCAAAATGGCTTATTCTTCTGGTTTCCATGGTGACAATTAACACTGTTTCAAGGCATTGTTCCAGTCTCCATTTGGGCAGAATTTTTGGTGTGATTTTTAACAAAAAAAAAAAAAAAGATTTTAGGAGGGAAAAGAGCCTTTAGCATAACTGTCAAAAAAGTTATCTCAATCAAGTCTTTATACATTTCTAGTTATATTTACTTCAGAAATCCCTGTTTTTACTGGCTTTGTTTTATAATTCAATTTCAGCACTTGTGTTTTTAAAAAGTAAGCACTGAATAAGAATTTCTAAAAACTTCTTTAATTTTTGGTTAAAATAGCAAGCTAGTGTTTGTGGTTATTTTTAACTCTGTTTTTAAAGTGTTCTTACATACCTTCTGTACACACAGGAGTGGCATTTAGGATAGGAGTGGCCTGTGTCTTTAATTTAGATCATTCACGTATCTATTAGGAGGCTTCATTAGTCAAAATTGAATTGGCCAAGCAAATACACTTAATAATGTAAATATGCCCTTTCAATAGAGTATATTTTATTTTTGACTAGACAGAGAGGCCCACAGCAGGTGCTGCGGGGAAATTAAATACTGGATGCTTATTTACCTTAGCACTCAAGAAAAGCCATCTGACTTTAACTTTGTTAATCTCATTTTGGGCTATTGAAGAGTAGTCTCTATCATAATATCCCCAGACTATAGGACACAATGGGGCAGCCTCTGCTCACTTACTGCTGTGGGTGAAATGAATATGAAGATTAAATTATCTTCTCACCACAGGACAAAGTAGCCCTACTTGATAGGATGACTGAGAACTGATAGAGCTGGTGGTTGATTCTCCCCATCTAAGGCTTCTGGAAAGATGTTGGAGAGAAGAGCAAAACACCTTGAGCCTCAACATAAACAACCCTCTGGCATCGCTACATACATATACGACTTGAGGTCCTAATCACATCAGATTCAACCTTCAGAGTCCCTCAAAAATTAAAATAAATATTTTTGCCTTAAATTACATGACATTCAAGTACCTCTTGTGCACATACCAACACACCTAACAATTAGCTGGATTCTCTTAGCTTTTATAGTTTGAAGGCACTGTCCATCAATCACATCTTTAATCAAGCTATTTATACAGTAGGTTACACGGTGACATGACAGGGAGCATACCTAAAGACAAGGTTTTTTTAGCGTAATAACCTTTTATAATAGCCGTTGCAGTGACTACTGGTGCCACATTTCATAGGGAAAATTATTTTATTATGTCTAAAATTAAATTAATTGCTTTTTATATTTTTTTATTATTACAAGACTATCATTTTTATGGGACAAATCTAAACTGTTCTCTGTCTTGACTGATCTGCTGTGTGGGAGCCATTAAAAGTTGGGGTAAAGAGAGGGGATGAGCTTGTCATAAGTGACAGTGATAACTGGTGGAGGCTGCTCCCAGGTGGCACAGCCGGAGGACTCCTTCTGTCAGTGCACGTGGCATGAGCAAAAGATTTGAATAAGATTCTTCTGCCTGCCTGAAATTCTGGTTTCCCCAATATTATGTCAAAGAAGTCTTACCAAATTAATTACGTAAATCTTTGTCAGCAGCATCATCTTTAGATGGGAATCTGATTACATAAAGCAGATTGGCCTCTCCTCAATCATCACTCTGATAAATAAAACACTATCGAGGTTTCTAGAATACTTGTTGAGTGTTTTGTCCAGAAAACTCGAGTGGCCAGTGTTTTTTTTAAGTATTGGAGGGACAGGGTCCTGGTAATTGCCTGGCGTTGGAAAATGCAATCAGAATCTCCAACGTATCACAGGTCAAATTCTGGAGGAGCTCTAAAACAACCCTTGATTTTTTTTCATGATGCATATTCATGTAATTTTGGATGCTTCGACACCCTGATCAACATTCATTAATACTATGAAATGCTTTAAATCACCTCATTTAAAACATTTTGTTCTGTGATCCACAAATGACTAACATTTGGAGGAGTTTACATAATACAAATGATGTGCATGTTTAGTGTAAATGAAAGATTAAAATCTGAAACTAAAAGTATGCAAACATATGCACGTAAATGCTGAGGATCTATTACGCAAAATAAGGATCTCAAACCTTCTTTTCCTTTAAGCTGCTTCCAATTGTATTTTAGTTTGGAATCTTAGATAATACCATGTTTTCAGGGTAAATAACATGCTTGGGCATGTTTTGAACTTGGCTGATTTGCTGCTTTGCCCAGACAAAAGCTTTTCTGATTAGATCTGATAAGGTGCTGTCTTAGCTCAGTTAGAGCAAAGGAGCAACACTACCAAGGGCCTCAGTGGCCCCAATTACGCGCCTCAAAGAAGAAACTGGGGGGTTGCCATTATATTTTGGAAAAGTGCTAAAGTTGTAAAATATGTGTAATATTTTAACCAGAGTCTAGTTTTCTACTCAGAGGTGTTTTTATGTGTAGTACATTTTAAAAATATAGCCAGAGTCATTTATAGCTGTTCGTAATATAAGGCTTTCTAACTATGAAGTTATCCAAATAGAGTTATTTGAAGAGAATCACTATAGTAACTGCCATATTAAATGGCACTTAGATTATCTCTAGCAAAACATCTTTTAGCAGAGACTCACTCGGCAGTTCGTTAGAATACAATGTATATTGGGGGGAGAAGTGTCTGTAGGCAATTGTGATGTTCGGGGACATTTTATGGTAATCAATAAAGAAGCATAGATTTGTAAACATTTCCAAAGCACTGGTTTGCTCTTTTTTCTCTATATGTACCTCTTCTCAAGCCCATGCAGTTTTTTGGGGTTTTTTGTTTGTTTGTTTTTTGTTTTTTTAAGATTTCATTTATTTATTTGACAGGGAGAGACACAGTGAGAGAGGGAACACAGGCAGGGGGAGTGGGAGAGGGTGAAGCAGGCTTCCCATGGAGCAGGGAGCCCGATGCGGGGCTCGATCCCAGGATCCTGGGATCATGACCTGAGCCGAAGGCAGATGCTTAACCAACTGAGCCACCCAGGCGCCCAAGCCCATGCAGTTTTTAAGTAAAAGAAAAATGGGGGTGGGGGGAGTGTTAACTGAGAATTCAGGAGACTTACAGGATAAGGAGGAAGGTCACTCAATCTTTAGGGATCATTTTATTTGTATGACCCTCTACCACCAGTCCTTTGTGGGGCAGAGATGAGAGATGGGCAGCACTCTGGAGCCAAGTATTGACCGAAATCAACTATAATATTAAATCTCCCTGGACCAGGTATTTTCCTATTTGGAATATTTTAAATTAAAGATCAAATGTGTGTGTAAACTTTACTTTAAAATGACATAAATCGGGACACCTGGGTGGCTCAGTCAGTTAAGCATCTGACTCTTTCAGCTTGCATTGTGATCTCATGGGTCGTGGGATCAAGCCCCGAGTTGGGCTCCTCGCTCACCTGGGAGTCTGCTTGAAAGATTCTCTCCCTCTGCCCTTCCCCCTGCTTGCTTTTTCTCCCTCTTGCTCTCTCTCTCTCTCTCTCTCTGTCTCTCTAAAAATAAAATAAATAAATCTTCAGATCTTTAAAAAAAAAATAAAATGACATAAATCTTAGTCAACTAAATGGAATACCTTGGATGTTTATGTATGTGTGAGTAATATATATTTGGACTGATTTCAGCAATATTCCTCAACTTCTGAAGGTCCTTAGGCTTAGCCTCCCCAGACATTTTATTGGAAACAAAAACTTTTAACACCCATGAGCATCACTAACTCTGTGCTCAAAGATTTTCTAAGAACACCTGTCTCCCTAATGATACTTCTCCTCTCTTCTCGTTTTAGCGATACAGTGTGGAAATGTCCATCAGGGACCTGAAAAAGACGGAGCTGCTTAGTAAGGTTGAAGCTCTGAAGAAAGGTGGCGTTTTACTACCAAATGATCTCCTTGAAAAAGTGGATTCAATTAATGAAAAATGGGAACTGCTTGGGGTATTTGCATTTTTATTACTGTTTGTAGGTTATGTGTACATTTTTTGTGTAGTGAAGTACTCTATCTGTCTGATTTCTAATTTGAAGCGCAAGTATCTCTCTTTCAATTCACTACCTACATTTCAAACAAGCTATTTATGCTATTATGAGGGAAAAACACTGCTTTTCCTCTTCTGTTGGTTTTTTTTTTTTTTTTACTCTGAGCTTGTCTCCTCTCAGATTTTAATAATTTTGGTTCTTTAATACATAAAAAAGTAAGTAAAATATGCCATGTATTATGGGTATGCACCAAGTCAACTATAATACAGTCTATCTGATATACACTGACTGTCATGCTTGAATGAATGTTAATAGAATTTATTCTGAAGGTACATGTTAGAGACATCCACTGTTTAACTATTTACTGTACCCTTCAGATGAAAAGTGGAGTTGTCACTACAGCTTTCAAGTCACACTAAAGCCACCAAAACAAAAATGCAAATCTGACCCAAATCTGAATTGCAGAATGAAATCGGCCTTTGTTTTGTGCCCCAATTTCCAGCTCACTTTTAACAAAAGCCCCCCCCCCCAAAAAAAAGTTTCATGTAATTCATTTCACGCAATGATGGGCTGGGTCTCAGCCAAAGACTGAGATGCAGGAATCTGGCAAAAAGGCAATATAGAGATTCTGTTAACCAGAGACCAGGATGGCACTGTGCAGGAGACAGGGCTGTCCTTTTGTTGGAAGACAGCTGAGAGAGAGAGGTTAAACTGTATTTTTTCATCAGCTTCTCTCCTAAATTGCCTTCACTTCAAATCAAGGGTAAGCTAAATTTGTCAATTACTTAAATGATTAATTATAACAGCAAAGTATGGGTGGTGTCAGTTATGGAGCATAATTTTGCATGCCTTCCATTTCCTGCCTTTTTTTTTATTTTAAAGAAATAATACTCCAAAAATATTTTGAATAAAAAGCTCTCCGTGTACCTAGATGACTTGGAGGAGTGCCAGTGTTCAGTTTTGCCATACTTAATCTAGGTGATTAAAAAACTGCAAGTTTAAATCCTTGCTTTCTCATCTAAATTCACTACACTCTACCCTTGTGCAAAGTAACTTAGAACACTGGAAGTTTTTCCTCTGGCCTACTGGAACATTACTTTTTAATAGTAATTAATGGCCTCCGCTTTATAATATGGTGATTTCAATTGGAACCTAGTAAATTCCACAGAATTCATTGATCTCCTGCAGGAGAAATGTGGTTCGTGTAGACATTTTTAAGGGGTTGTTTCACCAAACAGATGAGATCAGCAACTTTATGTCCTTGATAGAAAGAGCAGTAGTTTATGTTATAGTTTAACATACCTATTTCTAATTTGATAAGTAACTGATAGTCATCTTTTTTGAAAATTGTGTGATGTCGTTGTATGTTGCTTCCTCAACGAAAATTTTAAATCAACGTAATATCCAAATAAAGAGACAGAATAGTTAGCTATCCGTTGTGAGTCAGACACCTGAGAAAGGGTTGCCATTTTGACAAAAAATACCATTTGAGGACAATATGCAGAGCTCTGTAATGATTTAGGGGGAGAGAAGGGTAGAGGGAAGATTTTAACAGAACCTCTGCCACACCATCACCACCAGGCATCCTGCTTTAATTGGCATGATTACATTTTAATTGGCATGAACAAAATTTAAAGACAAGGATTTTAACTTCTAACAATAGTAAAATAGAGGGATATGGTTTTTAATATTACTTTCATCTAAGGTGAACAGTGTGGATGGAAATACATTAAAATGAAATGTCAGTGGTGCGTACAGTTTAATCTGTGAAATTTTGTCCCCTGTGCTGCATATTACTCTGTCTCAATTGCATATTAAACAACCCTATCAAGGCAGGCATTGGCATCTGCTGTGCTGACACAAATTGTGAATTAAATGAAATTGATGTCCTCTGTCGTATATTTATGAAGACGGACCATTCTCTGAAGTATTCTGTTTATGAAGAATTTATGATTGCAAACTGTTCCAGAACAAAAAAGTGGCAATAAATTCTTTTTTGTGACCCTACCCTCCAAGGGCATTGATTTCACCTCCTGCTGCTACTTTTGTTACAGCATAAAAACAATAGCTAAATCTGGATTCCACGGAGGGTCTTCAAATTATCAATATTTGCGCCATGAAAATACAAGGGTGTTGCCAAGAAAGGCTATTTTTCTGTTAGGATCTCCTAAAGATACTATTTACAGAACACTACACAGCAAATGGATGTTTGTTGACTTAATTTTATTTGTGTTTTAAAGCTTATTTCTGTAGGTTTAATTCATCATTATAGATTAACTCCTACTGATTCTCCAGAGTGTTTTCCACCAAAAAAAAAAAAAAAAAAAAAAATCCCTCTCAGCTGCACGTTCATGCCATAGTGGTTAATGTAAGAAGGCTTCTGGCATAGTGGATTGGGACTGAATTTGACACATATATTAGAAAGTCTAGCATCCAGAAATGCAGAGTGGGAAGCATCGTGGGGTTGAACAATTTCTAAGTCAGGTAAAATGCAAGAATAGCACCAAGGAAGCTGCCTCTTCTGAGCGGCCCTCAGTCATACGGTTGGGGAAATTGTACTTTATGAAACCAAAAAAAAAAAAAAAGGAATTTAATTCTCCATGTATAATCTACTCTTGGCCTCTTCAGTATATTGATTAAACTCAGACTTCTATCTCCTGAAAATGTTACGCAGAGAATATTTTCTTGTAAACTCCTGTCATGAGAATTCAAATGAATTTTCATCAGTGACCATGGTGAACTTTTCCTTCCTGTTAAAGGAAATTATAAGTGAATGAGGTCTTCTTAAGCCTCTAGTGGTAGTCAGAACAACACACGCTGCTCAGGAATTCAAAAATCCTAAATGGAACAATGAGCTAATCTGAACTGAATGTCCATGGTGAGGGGGCAGGTGCAGCTGGACACCTTCCAGGAGGCTCTTGTTACTAACCAAACTGTGGAATGTTTTTGGTACCGAAGCTAATCTGTGTTTTTGTTTTTTTGTTGGTGGTGGTTTTTTGTTTGTTTGTTTTTGTTTTTGTTTTTCATCGGATGCGTTAGAAAACCCTAGGACAGAAGATCCAGGACACAATGGCAGGACACAGTGGGTCTGGTCCACGTGACCTGCTCTCTCCCGAAAGCGGAAACCTGGTGAGGCAGCTGGAGGTCAGGATCAAAGAACTGAAAGGGTGGCTGAGAGATACAGAGCTTTTCATCTTCAATTCCTGCCTGAGACAAGAAAAGGAAGGAACAATGAATGCTGAGAAACAACTGCAATACTTTAAGGTAATAAAAAAACAATCAAAGTTGATAAAAAGCTTTCTTTATGGTAGGGACGAAATATTTATCAAGTACATAAAGTATGATACCCATGTATCTATGTATCACTGGGCACTTAAATGTTTCCTTGGATTTATAGACACCCTCTACATTTCTTGTATGCCAACGTCTGTGTGTGGATAAAGATGAACATTAAGCCTATCAAATACACATTGTATAGGGGAAATCACTGCTGCTTGTGTGTTTTGTGCAATGCCTGTGGAGGGAGGGCTTTGATAAATTAAAAGCAGACCAGCAAACACTACAGATTACTGAGGACTTTGAAAGGCAGACCTAAATGTTCCATAAATAATGTGGCTAAAAATACTTCCATAAATTGATATGATAAAAGCATGTGATTTAATTGAAGACCATTAATGCTAACAAAAGGAAACATAATTTTTACATATGAGAGAATCAACTATTTATGGAGGGAAGAAAGAGGTTCCTCCGTTATAGGCATATTCCATCGTAGAAAAATACCAGCCTTAGCCACACAGCTGTGTGCGTGTTCACTGTGCGTCCATGAAGAAGAAGCATTTACCCCATTGGTTTCCGCGATTTATGCAGTATCTACTCAAAAACAGTTTAGAATCCAAGTATTTTCTTTTATTGCCTGTGCTCGCCTGTACTACTTGAATCCTCCTGTAAAGGCCGTGATTATTTGGGCTCTGAGGTCAGTCTGAGGCTTTGGGGTTCTAAGATAAGAACTTGGTGGCAAGAAACCTTCTGGCATGAATGGTCTCAAAGAGGAGAAAGGGGAAAACCAAGAAGGAAAGAACTTTTTAGGACCAAGCAACTGTTTCTTTGCAAAGCCTTACAGGACCAGGTTTTATTCATCCCCCTCACACCCCACCCCATGCCCCGCCATCCCCTCGCAGCCCTGCAATCTTCCAGCAGTCAGTCAGAGAATTTAGTCCCATGTGGTTCACCTTCCATCTGCCAGACAAGCACCTGCTCACCTGCACAGCCTAGGAGGAGGAGCCCTCAAAGGTAAGACCACAATAATTCCCAATAAACTGCCTGCATCACACACCTACAGATTGTTTTGGAAACCTCCTCTTCTGCCATTGAATTGACAAGACCAAACTGGAAATTAAATGAAAGCCTCTTCCCAAGGCAAATGGGTTTTCCTGCCTATCCAGAAGATTTCTTATTTCATCTCTACTTGTCTTGCCCTCACCCCCATTGCAGGGAGATGGAGTCTTCAGATATTTGAACGCTGTGTTATTTGAACAAAACATGCACCTTATAAAGCATCCTGGTCATTAGTAGGCTGGATGATGTGAAATATATTTTTTCTTTATAGTATCTATATCACAGCTTTAGTGAACCAGTTAATGGCCCCAGATAGCTGTGTGACCTTGGTCATGTTTCTTGTATTATCCCTTGGTGCCTCAATTTCTTCATCTATAAAATGGGATAGTGATAGTATTTATCTCACACAGTTATGAGTTTACATACATGAATTATTATTTCTACTTTTTGTAATGGTTCATTTAAGGGATAGAAATCTCTTAATATTATAAACCCCAAAATGTTACATAATAATTGGAAACAATAACAGGAAGTTTGTTATTACAATTATTTATATACCTGCCTACCCCCATATCTCATAGATATTTAAAAGCAACCCCCCTCCCACTTTTGTTATTGTTATAAATGGAAGAACAAGCAGTTCTGCATTAATTTTGCTGATGCTTCCAAAAGACATTAGCTTTATGCTTAAGCTTTGTATAGGGTCATCAACATGATTTTCAGCTATCCTAGAAACAAATACAACAGTCTCTGAAACAGAAACAAGGAGAGACAGAGAGAAGTCTCTAGACTTTCAGATCATTAGATAATCCCTAGATGTCCTAGTCATTTGCTAATACTTTCTAGCCACTGTGGAAATATCCACTACACCTAATTCATTATTTACCATGTGCATTTTAGTGCCTGAAAATAATCCTAGAATTTTCATTTCAAAACTACCAGGGACTATCACATGCTTTTTGCTATTTTATTTCTTTTTTTCAAAGACTGTTTTTCTTAGGGCGTTTTTATGTTTTTGGGGTCACTATTCATTAACTAACTGCTTTTATAGCCTACTCTTGTGTAGTTAGCTGTTTTTAAAATAATATAATAAATACAGAGACTTTTCTACCCCTCCCCAAAAAAGGTAGGACCTTGATGATAATGTTCACCTCCTCATATGGTTTCCCAGCCCTATTCCATCCCCTCCTCTCCTAAGATAATCATGAACCCAATATTCTTTGTGCCCTTGCTTTCCGTTGATAGGAAAGAATATTTTTTATTTTAGTTGTTTTTAACTTTATTAAAAGGTAATCATGCTGCATGTTATCTTTTAAGACTTCCTTATTCATTTAATATTATAACGCCAAGATTCATTCATGTCATTGAGGATGGCTGTAATTCACTTATTTTGACAATTGTATGATATTCCATTGTGAGTATATACATGTATCTCATTTAATTCTAATAGCAACCTATGAAATTGGTACTAGGATCTTGATTTTGCAGGATGTGTCTATGGAAACAGGCACATGGAGGTTAGGTTTTGTGTGTCTAAGGCCACATATAATGAGTGGTAGATTTAGGTTTTAAATCCAGGGCTGTCTGACTCTAAAGCCTCTGAACTACTATGCAAAATTGATATTTATTGATATTTACTGAATGCCCTTCAGTGCTGGATGACTCAAAGGGAAAAACGAGACAATTAAATGTCACTATTTCTTTGTGGTTGGTTTATCAGTCACAGTCTTCAGCAATTTGGCCAGGATACAAATAGTTTCGGCTACTGAAGATCTTGGGAGGTGAAAATATTTGTGTTTTTATTTTACATTTTTATCCTGTATCAGTGTAAACTTCTTTGCCATGTGTCAGTTTTTAAATTGAAATGTTCCAACTTTTTTTGAGCTTATGGAGCCCTGGTAATTTTTCTCTATCACTTGAAACTTCAGTCCCTTCTAAAGTTTTGACCTTGAGGAGTTTGATCAGATAAGCTAAGGGGGTCTAGCATGATGGCACTTCTTTTTTGTTTTGTAAGAAAGCTGTATGCTTGTCTGTTGGAATTTCCTCGCCAGAATTTTAAATATTTCTGAACGCTTTACTCTTTAGTGCTCAGTGTATGATTAATCAAGTGTTCTGTATATTACCACATTCATTGGATGAATTAAACCAAATGTTTGTAATATAATAATAATGTAACATAATGTTTATAACCTGCCAAAATCATAATTGATAATAAGCATATGCAGAATAAAAACTTTTTGCTTACCACAAATCCAAAGGCCAGATCCCCTCTGCCTTTCTAAGAGACAAAACCTCTCAGATAAGATTTATTAGAGAACCTGTATGTGTGGAACTCTTTGCCACATTGCTCCTCTTCTTGTGTGTTCCCAAAGGTCTTCTGCCGTCATTGGTCATACTGCAGACAAGCTCTACCCACAGGACTTAGCTTTATGATTCTCCATTCTCTAAAATCTCAGGCTTTTAACAGAATGAATTCCTTTATATGCCCCCAGAGTAGTGATAGATAAGCTAGGGTGCACCACCCAAGAGAAAGGAGTGGGAGGGTGCTGCGTCTAAAAAGGACAACCTATCACTTTGTAGGCACAACTGTTTCCTTCTTAGAGTTTAGTCTGGGATGAAAGAAAGGATCAGGATCTCAAGTGTTCAGAAGAAGAGGAAAAGCAATTGTGGAATGTATTCTTTTTCTTGAAGGAAAGTAAGTGTGATAAACATGGGACTAGACACAAGGCAAAATCCTACCTAAGAAAGAAAGAGTCAAAGCCCAGCATGCGGAGACACTCGAAGGTGTGAACCTAAGACCCTTGGGACAGAAATGCAGAATCGTCCCCATTACAATCGAATGTGGAGAGCACGTCAGAGATTTAATGAGGTCAGCTGGCAAAGGGCCCCTTAGAGCTATTGTGTGCAGCTTCAAGGTCACTGGCTGGAAAGCACTACTCTTTAATGATGACCCTTCAAAGAGAAAATAATTGCTTAATCCTACGTTCCTTGTATTCCATAACCAAATTCGTTAAAGACTCAAACTGGGGAGAAATTATTCAATACAGCTCAAAGAGTCTGCGACACTGGACCAGGCCCAGAACCAGCCCGGGAAGGACAAGTTTAGAGCTGCCAAGAGGCTGTGTCATCAAGGAGGTGAATGAGAGAAATAGATTTGGTAAGCTCGGCAATGATTAATACCCTGCATTTGGTTAGCAATTTAAATTGGACCAAGCACTTTTATCCAAGCTAGTCTACTGAAACCTTACACTAATTATATAAGGTGAAAATATGGTCACTTTCTTATGGGTGTTTGTATTTATTTTTATGAATGATGAACATGAGAGGTGGAAAAGTCAACATGGCTTCTTCGAATCCATGCAGCAGTAGCAGCAGAGACAGAGCAAAAGCCATGGTCTGTGGGTTCAAATTCCAGTATTCTCCCAGCCAGTCATTCACCGATCCTTCAAAATAAACGTTGAAACCTTGTTGTCCTCTAAATCAAGGGTTGGCAAACGTTTTCTGTAAAAGCCCGGCTAATACAGTCTCTGCCACAATCACTCAACTCTGCTGCTGTCGTGGAAAAGCGGCCACCAGTAATATGTAAATGAATGAATATAGTCTGTTCAATAAAGCTAATTTACAAAACTATTTACAAAAGCAGGCAGTGGGCCAGATTTGGCTCTCAGGCCTTTGGTTCCTGACCCTGCTCTAGATTACAAAAATTATCATAAACATGGGAATGGCTACCATCTGCATCTCCTTTTGAGAAAGGAGACCGTGCTAGAACTGCAGTAGGAGGAACAAAACGATCTTTAACGATTTGAACAATGACAACTAACACTTACCCAGTGTTCATAGGATGTCAGTCACAGTTTCTAAATGTTTTACCTGCATTTCTTTATTTAATCCTTACCACCATCCTGAGGCAGATATTTTATTATCCCGTATCTCTAGAAGAGAAAACGGAGGCAGGAAAAATTGAAGTAATTTGCTTGAGGTCATTCAGGTAGTTAATGACAGAGCCAATAGTCAGACCTAGTAAGTCTATTCCAGAATTGGCCTCTCCTTTGTAGACTCAACAGTCCCTAGGTCAAAGATCTGTTTCTGAAAAGAGAAAAAACACATTAACTTGTAGCCTACTTTGTTCCTCATCCCATTTCTGAATACTTGACAGCCAGCTGAAGGAAGTCAGTGAGTCAATGTTTTAAATCTTGGAAATCGGGGCGCCTGGGTGGCTCAGTTGTTAAGCGTCTGCCTTCGGCTCAGGTCGTGATCCCAGGGTCCTGGGATCGAGCCCCGCATCGGGCTCCCTGCTCAGCGGGAAGCCTGCTTCTCTCTCCTCCACTCCCCCTGCTTGTGTTCCCTCTCTCGCTGTGTCTCTCTCTGTCAAATAAATAAATAAAATCTTTAAAAAAAAAAAAAAACAAAATAAATCTTGGAAATCGAAATTTTGGGGGTAGAGTCTTTAAAAGGATGTCAAATTAACTATTAAATGTGCAGCATTACTAAGTAATTACTCTGAAAACAAATATCACTAATTTACTTTAAAAAAAAAAAAAGGAGATAAATAAAAGAGCTAAACACAGTTCACATGCTGGAAGAAATATTTTCCCAAATCTCACTGTGTAATTTCCAGAAGTAAAAAATTGGACCAGTCTAGCCAAGACATTTAGAGGGAATTTCCCGTGTCCACTATAACCAATCTCAAATGCCACCATAAATAATCACACTTCCTGTGTCCCCTACTACCCGTATTTTTAAGACAGAAGAGAATATTTTGGAAGTTTTCAAATAAGTGAAAGGAAGCCATGGTTCCTACAGGTCTGGGATCATCCCCGTTGCTCTGTCCTGGAGCCATTACAAACTTCGTAATGATGTTGTTGGCAAAGCTGCAAAGAATTATAGTGATTCAATCTGGCTGTGACAAAAGCATGCGAATGCTTTCAAAATCAACAAACATCAGACAGGATTTAATCTTTTCTATATGTCTTAGATAAATTTTTTTGAAAAAAGCTATTATATTAACCAAGTAAGTTCATTAAAAGAAAGTACTGAATTCAGCTTTTATCAGATATTTTTTCCCACCGTATATAAAAAATCCATCATCTAACACTTTAGTAATTTTAAGTAACTGTGTACAATCCAGAACTGCCTTTAAAAAATTTTGACTGGGTTAAGGTTTAAATTCAAATATAGATTTAAATAAATGTTATATACACTACCATCTGGGGGTGGTAGGAAGACCCACAGGAAATTTTTATAGGCAGTCCCAGTGCAGCCTTTTAAAGTAAATAAAAAGGAACAACAGTGGCCTAATTCTTTCTGAGCATACCTTTTACTAGAAGAAGATGCTGCATGGTTTCTATGAAGGGGAATGAGTTGAGGATACAAAGATATAGCTGTGTACTCAGTTCATATGTGTCATTTGTATTACTGCTATCAGTTAAACCAGATTCATGGACATTAAAGGCTGCAATGCTAATCTAGAAAGATGAGAGAAGTTTCACCCATCTTTATGGCTACTTAGGAAATCAACAGAACTGCATTTAGGCTCTGAAACCAGTGTGATTAATGTTTCTATTCCTAATTCTTCATTGATTTCTTAACATTACTTAATGTTATTTTTATTGTTAATAAACTCAGGTTAGGAAGCTACTGGGAGAACAGAATTGCAAACTTGTCTCCATGCTCTCCACTTACCGAAGCATAGGATGGGAGCAGTGCATCTGACCCATAATAGTGAACAGGCTTACACCAATGGGTTCAAGATGCTTGGATTTATAGTGGCTCTACCTATTTCTAATCCATGATCTTCCTTAAAGCCCTAGGTTTCTCATCTTAAAAATGGGGATAACAGGGGTGCCTGGGTGGCTCAGTTGGTTAAGCATCTGACTCTTGATTTATGGCTCAAATCATGATCTCAGGGTCATGAGATAGACCCATGTCAGTCCTCTTCTGTAACTTTAGTACAACATTATTCTTTTACAGTTTACCAATGAATGGTATTTATTGAGTACCCTCACTAGGTCATGTTGGTTGGCAACATTATGATTTAGGATTTCCAGCTATGTGATCTTGGTAAATAATTTCTTTTTGCTGATATTCTTTTTTTTTTTTAAGATTTTATTTATTTATTTGAGAGAGAGAATGAGATAGAGAGAGAGAGCATGAGATGGGGGAGGGTCAGAGGGAGAAGCAGACTCCCCGCCGAGCAGGGAGCCCGATGCGGGACTCGATCCCGGGACCCCAGGATCATGACCTGAGCCGAAGGCAGTCGCTTAACCAACTGAGCCACCCAGGCGCCCGCTGATATTCTTTTTTTATAAAAAGAATTTGGTTTTTGATTTGAAAGGATTCCCTTCACCTCTAGCATTCTGTGACTCTGTAGTAGGCATCTTTTTCCTTTGATAAATTTATTCAATTATAGATGCCATTTAATTCCTCTAAACAACCCTTTCGGTCTGGCACAAAACTCCCAAAACATAGCCCATATTGTGTACCAGGAGTCGTGTTTTACTTCATTGAGAATGATGCTTTAGAAGGACAAAGGCATCTTTGGAACCGAAGTTTATTGCCTTTGGTGCTACAGTAGCCAACTTTGTCTTTGTACCCATTTCCTTTCTAACATTGTATCTTTATAATTTGAATAGAGATGCTGGTCTAAAATGGGAAAGAAAAGGTCTTCCTAATTATGAATTTCAATCAGAATGGTGGCACAGGTAACATTAATATATATGATTTTGTTGTTTTATACATCATTGGGACTTGATTGATTTAAAAGTAGAAAGAACTATACCAATAAATTGCTGGCATGGTGATGACAAGCAAACGTACAAGTCTGTAAGAAGCAGAATACAGAAAACTCTTGGTTAAAATTAATGACCAGTGGGGCGCCTGGGTGGCTCAGATGGTTAAGCATTTGCCTTCAGTTCAGGTCATGTTCTCCAGGTCCTGGGATCTGGGATCGAGCCCCGCATCAGGCTCCCTGCTCAGTGGAGAGTCTGCTTCTCCCTCTCCCTCCGCCTCTCCCCCCTGCTTGTGCTTCTCTCTCCCTCAAATGAATAAATAAAATCTTAAAAAAAATATATATATATATACACACACACACGTACATATACAATTAATGACCAGGGTGAAGAGATGGAGGATTTGAATCTAAGACAATGAACCAGAGACCCTACAATCAGAGACTCTGCCCTTGCTTTATTCCTTTCTCATATATTAGGTGCCTTGAAGTTCTTTGCGATGTATCTAAAGGCATAATGTATCCTTGCCTGTCATTTTGTTGTCAATTTTTTAGCATATTTTTTTAGGTGAATTTTTTATAAATTGTATTCGAATCAAATCTGAAGATCTATATCTTTTAATAAAAGCACGAAGCCCATCACATTTAGTTTCTTGATTAAGATTGCTGATCTTTTGTTTCATCATGTTCATTCATTTATTCATTCAATAAATATTTCTTGGACACCTACCATGTGGCAGGCACTGGGCTGAGTGTTAGCGATGCATGAAGCCTATACTGTGGTCTTGTTTAAATATTTTGCTGTAAGACATGTTGTTTTGTTCCTTTTTACCCTAGTAAATTGGAATTTTTTAAACATATCCTTTATATCCAATAACAATGAATTGACTTCTTACTGATGCCACTTTTAAAATGAGAAATTGACTTCTCTGCATCCTCTACCCTATTTATCCATTTTTGTTGATATAATCTTGGATTTAGTTATTAGCTATTATTATTACTTTACTAATATAATTACATTCTTTCTCATACTTGCAATAATTTCTTTTGATGTTTGCATTGTATTTCATAAGAATATGAAAAATAATTCAGAGTTAATTCTTCATAATACTCATTTCATTGCTCAACATCAGTTTTTTTAATACCATGGTTTTCTATTTTCTTACAAAAATTACTCTTAGTGCTGTTATATTGTCCTCTAATAATTTTTATAGGAAAAGTACATTCTTAGTATATTCTCCAAACATGCAAGGGCATGTCTAAAAATGTATTTTGCTTGAACTTGCATATAAACAGTAGCTTGGCCAAATATAAAATTTTGCCATGGGGAGTATAACCTTTGACCATCAAAACTGCTAATGATCCTTTTGGCATTTATAGTTACAAAGGAGAAGTCTGATTTTTGTTGCTACGTAGTAACCTTGTTTTTCCACTTGTATATGACTGGGTGCTGGTCTCTTTTTATTTCTTTTGCTGGGGACTTGGTGAGTCCTAATTGCTTTTGAAACTTGAAATTCTGTTTTACATCAGAGAATTTTACCTATTGTTTATCACAAGTTCTCCATACATTTAGTTCCCTCCTTTTGGAAATCCTATTCTGTACATTTTGAGTCCCCTGGCTGGATCTTTCCTTCACTTAAAGAAATGTATTTTTATTTCCACTTCTTTAACAGGGACTTTTGGTGGAATTTTCAAGGCTGTTTTGCAGTATCTAATTTTGTAGTTTGTCTTCATTGCAATCTTTAATTCACCAAAAGTTCTTTTCATCTTTGTACAATCTTTGCCGATCTTAATTTGTTTCATTTTTAGAAGTTCCTACCTTGGTGCCATGGATGCAATATCTCTGTGCATATTTTTGAGAAATGGATTAAAATTTTCTAAGGTTTTCTCTTCTCTTGTATTAATTCTGTTTCAAAAGGAGTGTATTAGTCTTTTGCTTTGAGTGTTCAGATTGGACTCTCCTTTGAACTACAGTGTCTGTTAGTGTATGTGTTGGTTTTTCTGTGTCTCTTTATTCTTAAGGAGGGAGTTCCGTTTTCTGGGGCTGAGTGTTAAGATAGGTCCTCTGAGAGATTCTGTAAGTGGCTTCCTGTACAAATATTTCAGGCCCAGACAAAAAGGAAACAGAAAATTTCGATTCCCCTTAGTTTTATTTAAATTCCAGAATGAGAAAAATATAGACCATATACAAGGGATAGCAAATTGTCTGTTGATAGTGAAGCATGGGGCACCTACATATCTAATATCAGGTGAGGTTGAAAGCAAGCTAAGGGGGCATCTTCAGTGTCCCAGAGCAGGAGAGTGGTCTTACAGAGTTGTGTGTTCATCAGCTCTGAGAGAAAAAGCCCCATTGGAAGGTAGCTCTTCTGTAACTCAGGTGATAAGTCCTGGGGACTTGAAATAGTGCAATTAGAGTGCAAGATAAGAGGCTGGATTTAAGAGAGACCTCTGGGTTAGAGATGACAGGATTTGGGAACTGCTATGCTGGTAGGGATGCAAAAGTAGAAGGCCTTCTCAAGACTCTCTCCCACTAAGAGCCCCTCTCTTCCTGGAATGCTGTTGCTTCTGTCTTCAGGTCCCCTTTAAATAAGGAAAAGAATCTTCAACAAAAAGCATTGGAAGTAATAGAACATGTGTAAGGATAGCGGGGTTCTGGTAACTAAAAAGAGAAATAAGTTCAAGATTATTTGGGAGTGTGGGTAAGGATATTTTAAATTTATTCAGTACTTTTCTCTTATGCAAATACCTGTGTCAAGTGTTGTGCTGGGTACTGGGGTGAACCATCCTTTGTCCTCTTCCAAGGAACACACAGGCTAAAGGGGGATAGTAACAAGTCAACAGGCAAATAGAATAGAATGTGGTAGGAATTAACATAGTGTCCTGGGGAGGGGCAAGGAAATTCCTAGAATGAGTGAATTGAGATCTGAAGTGAAGGAGGGGAAGAGTGAACAGAATAGTATGTGCATGTGCCTAGAGGCCTGTGCTTATTTAAATGTTATCCTAGTGTGTATAGGTAGGAATCTATGTGTCTTTGCAACAAACTAGAGTGTAAACTTTTTTTTATTTTCTGTTTCTTTTAGAGCAATTTGAGGTTCATAGGAAAATTGAGGGAAAGGTACAGAGATGTCCCATTATACTCCCTACCCCCACACATGCACAGCTTCCCCCATGATCAACTTCCCCCACCAGAGTGGTACGTTTGTCACAACTGATGAACCTGCAATGATGTATCATGATCACTCAAAGTTCATAGTTTGTATTACAGTTCACTTGATGCTTATATTCTGTGGGTCTAAACAGCTATATAATGACGTGTATCTGTCATTATGGTTTATCATACCAAGTATTTTCACTGCCCTAAAAATTTGTGCTCTGCAGATTCATTCCTCACCCCTAGCCCCCTGCCCCAAATCCTGGCAGTCTTTTTACTCTGCAGTCTTTTTACTCTGCATAGTTTTGCCTTTTCCAGAATGTTGTATGGTTGGAATCATACAGTATGTGCCTTTTCAGATTGACCTCTTCCACTTAGTAATATGCATTTAAAATTCTTCTATGTCTTTTTCATGGCTTGATAGCTCATTTCTTTTTAGCACTGAATAATATCCTATTGTCTGATTATAACATAGTTTATCAATCCATTCACCTACTGAAGGACATCTTGGTTGCTTCCAAGTTTTGGCAGTTATGAATAAAGCTACTATAAATATCCATATGCAGGTTCTTGTGTGGACATAAGTTTTCGGCTCCTTTGGGTAAATACCAAGGAGCACGACTGCTGGATTGTATGATTAAGAGTATGTTTAATTTTTCACTGCAACTGTATCTTTGGGGTAAATACCTAGTAGTGCAATTGCTGGGTCATAGGATAGCTCTATTTTTAACTTTTTGAGGAACCTCCATACTATTTTCCAAAGTGGTTGTACCAGCTTGCATTCCCACCAACAGTGTAACAGGGTTCCCCTTTCTCCACATCCTTGCCAACATTTGTTGTTTCCTGCCTTGTTAATTTTTCCATTCTAACTGGGGTAAGGAGGTATCTCAATGTGGCTTTGATTTGAATTTTCAGAGGGGGGGGGTGAGGGGATGGGGTAACCCAGTGATGGGTATTAAGGAGGGCACCTGTTGTAATGAGCACTGGGTGTTATATGCAAATAATGAATCATGGAACACTACATCAAAAACTAATCATGTACTATATGGTGACTAACATAACATAATAATAATAAAAAAAGAATATATTTAGTTTTGTAAGAAACTACCAAATTGTCTTCCAAAGTGCTCGTACCATTTTGCGTTCCCACCAGCATTGAATAAGAGTCCTTTTTCCACATCCTCTTCTGCATTTTGTGTTAGTGTTTTGAATTTTGGCCATTCTAATAGATATGTGGTGATATGTCATTGTTGTTTTGAGTATAAACTTTTTAAAAGTAGGACTATCTTAAAATATTTGTTTTGCATACCCTTCATAGTACCATAGACAATGTACCTTAGAGTCACTAGATACTCAAGAAGTTCTAGCCGATTGCAGACTTTATCATGAGACGGGACCTGAGATCACTTAGCTAGCTCAACCTTCTTATTCCAAAGGAAAAAAACAAAAACAAAAAACCAAGTCTCTGATATATTAAATGACCACCCAACCAGAGCCAGATTGCAGCCCACATTTCCTGAATCCTAATCCAGGCCATAGTCCAATAATACCAAACCAATGATTTCATACGAGTTAATACCAATGTCTTTGCAATTCTCACAACTCAATTTTAAGCCTATCTCATTTGGTGAGTAGAAATAAAAAATGATCATTACAAGGGACATTGTGATTAATAGGAAATGTAGAAATGCTTATTAATACTATGAAGTCCTATTTTAAAGAGTATTAAAAAGACATATGACAATAAACCAAGGCTCCTTTGGTATTGGAATTCAGAGACTTACCATCTTGACCTGCAACAGCTTCTCATTTCCAGGGGCTTTACTCTCAGGAGTTCAACTCAGTGTTGAGTTTGCTCTCATTTTCACCTTCTGTTTATGTTGTACCTCCATATGAGGAGCTTAAAGAGCTTTAGACACATTAGCTCATTAATCCTCCCAAAACCTTTCTAAGATAGGATGGAGGCATAAATCATTATTCCCATCTGGAAAAAAATAGCCTAACTTATCTCTCTTAAATTCATTGATGCTCTAAACTGTTGATTAAATCCTAACTTATATCCTATACATTTAGAATATTTCATTCTCTTCCCCAAGGATATTTTTCTTTCTTTTTGAATTTAATGTCATGAGGATAAGTGTAAAAATGGATCAGCAGGTCTGGTTTTAGAAGTTCCTTTGAGAAGTGCAGGATAGGTGGTAAATCAAGTTCTTCCTTCCCCTCATGCTCTCCTCCTTTTCTCAAAATGTTCTTCTCTATTGCCCTTCTGTCATGACAAAGAAATGACTTTTAGGAATTGGAAGGATGTTTTGAGACCCATTCATTCCTTTATCTGACAGCCAAGACTACCAGCAAGAGAGCCAATGGATATCCATTCAACCATGCCATCTTAACTCTCAATAAAACATTGGTGCAACGGACTTCACAGCTTTATGAAAGCAACAATGGAAGTCAACTTTTCAATTTTGTGTGCTTTACTTAGTGGTTCTCACTATAAAGATTTTTGGAGTTAGATTTTGAAGATGTTAGAACATGAACAGAATATGTGAGCAGAATCTGAGGCCAAGCAAGGTTGACTCATACAAATGACTACAACAAAACACTTGTCCAATTAAAGTAGTTTCCTACAGTTCAGGACAGTGAAAGGAAAATAAATAAAAATAATAGACAAAATGAAATTATTCTTTCACCACTAGAATTTCACCAGAGAAAATGAGAGTCAACTTGCAACTGATTTGAGAGATATTCAGAGTTGTATTTTACTATTTTTTTACAAGTCCATTGTAGACCACCACATGATCTTTTTCCTATCACTTAACAGAATAAGCTTATGTAATAATCTGATGCCAGAAGATCTTAAAAGCTAAAGGATCATTGCATTGTAGAGAAAGGGTATTGAGGGCACATAAAAGTTACATGATTTACTTGAGATCACACAACTAGTTATTGCCAAACTAGGAGAAGACTCTAAGTTGTGTTTTTTTCCCTCAATCCAAGTTGCTTCTCAGATGTTCAACTGGAACACCTTCATGCTCAGATGATGTATATTCTACCTTGCTGCCAAAATATTAGTTGGGATGAATGAAGGCATTACCCCCCAGTATATTCGGTCATCTTTTAGGGAGCAAATAGGAGAGAGATGTGGTGTCTCAGAAGTAATGAAAACAGAATCCTCTAAAATGAGAATTAACTTTATTCAAGAAAATGCTCTCAAAAATTTCTCCTGGACTCTGCTTTATATTTTAGCTATGGGAATGTTTAAAGAATGAAGTTCTTATTATATTTCCTTTTCACAAGATTCTGGAATATTGCTTTGAGCTAAATAATCATCATAGCAGTTTACCAGTTGGCTAATATTTAGTCAGCATCTCTCTACTACCTAATATAATGGTTGAGGAGTGTTTTGCTGTTATATGTTAGTTAAACTTCTAAATGACCCTGAGAGTGTAGTTAGTATTACTGCACATCTGGGAATACTGAAAACTGGTGAAAAGGAGTAGAGTTGCCCTGGGTTTCCACCACAGAAGCAAAGGAAAGAGCTAAGAAGCAAATTCCTAGTGATCCAAACTCACAAGAAAATGCCCTATTTAGATGCTATAAAAATAAAGTCAGAAATACAAAGTTTTAGAGCTGTTTATACCTCAGTCTCTTCCAGGTCAGGAAGAAGTAGATAAGTGAACAGAAGGGTCTTTCCAGTGTTGACTTTTTGTCCCTAGTATCATTTTCCTCCGTTTTAGTGGTGTTATTCCCCAAAGCCTAACTCTCTTCCTGCATTCTTATTGTGTCCCAAGTGTTCTTGAATTCATTTATTTACCACCTATAGGATTCTGGAATAACAGGAATACTTCCCTAAAATACCAATTCCTAGTTGTTATACTTCAAGTAACACTCTGAGCTTTTTAACAAGTTCCAAGGGTGGCTTCATAGGAAATAAACAATATGTTACTCAGAGATAAATTTGGGAAAATAGGGTTTGATAGAGGAGAGGGGTAAGGAATAGTCAGCCGTGTATAGATGAGAGAGCTAGAAAAATACCATGCAACAGAGCTGAGTGAGTCATGAAACCACTTAGTTCAATAATCTGTCCTCTCCTATGTGTTCCACACTATCCCTGGAAACTCCTCTTAGGCCATCCTTGCTTCTGTGTTCTCTCACTTTCTTTTTCCTTGCTTTTTCTTGCTATTTCATTCTCCGGGTATGATCTTTACGATGATCCTTCTCTTATGGATTTAGCCTAATGGGTGTATTGTGCTGTACCTTGTCACATAGAATTCTTTTCTTTCTCTCCTCAAGACTGTCCTGAATATTCCTTTTACCTGGCCGGTGAATACCCAACATTCATTAAACGCACAGATGAGTTCAGGTAGCTGGGATCAGCAGATAATCTAGAGGAGGAAAATCACCTTTATTCATTCCCCAGAATTACTTTGAAATGATTCCCATGGAATCTAATAGAGATAAAAAGCACAGTGGGTGTTGTAAATAGATTTGAAAATATAATAATGTAAAAATAAATGGCAATTAATGCCTTATCTGCTTATGAAAAGAGTGATTGTGGAATTTTAAGAAAAGGTATTTTGTAGTATAATGGCTAAGTTGCATTTATATCCAGCACTCTTTCCCCCTTATTGCTAAAAGTTACCTTCCTATAATTGCAGACTAGTTTAGCATCTTAACAATAATGGACATGTTTTTAAAAGATTATTGCCAAAGTGCATTCTTTATTCCAGGGAGACTCTGTAATAGATACCGGCATTTTAGTAATGATACAAGCAATCTGTAAGCTATTACAGTTTTCTTTAGAGTAACTTAATCTTCATATTGTTTTGTATGTCTGGAATTTTAATAGTGTTTTTAATTTAGAAAAGGAAGTATATAACAAATTACTAATTACATGTGAATATGAACTAAGCACATGACCACTGAGCTTGATTCTTAAAAACAAACATATTTAAAAGTACTTAACCTAATGGAGGGAAAGTCACAAAAAAAATTAAAGAATACCACACAGGGATAACAACAACTTTCATGGAATAACACAGTGAGGGTCTGCAATTTTAGAATGGTTATTATATTTTAGTCCACAGCTAAAAAAAATAGCTAATAGAAATAGAAATACTCCTTTCCAAATATAATTAAAAATTTTCAACACATGAAAGTACAAACAATTAAAACATCAAATGAGTGTTTGTAAAAGAATGATTAGCTTTTCCCTTGATGACACCATTCATCCAAGAATTTGCAGTATTAACTAGTAGTCCTGGTGGCCTTTAATGATTCAGCTTCATTGGTGAGGATGCTAGATTGCAAGGAGTTAGATTTTTTTCTAAGTCAAAGGTCAGGTTATTTAGGTTAAGGTGACTGGAGGTTAAGGTGACTGGTCTTTGGACCTCAATCGTCTGCTGCCCAGATGAACAGAGGGGAGATGATTTTTCTTAAAAAATAGAAGTATTCACTGGAAATATTTTGATTTTAAATGGTTATAAGAAATCATTTGATGTTAGAATCTAGACTTATATTGTCATGTACAGTTTTGAAACTATTTTGGCACACATCCCAGACCTTCTTCAAGAAGCTGATAGAGATGTGCTTGGTAAACCAATTCAGGAGTCTTTAATGCTATTTTTAAAATCCAGCTTTTACATTAAATAAACCAGTTTGTTATTTTGAAAGAAGTTATAATCTACTTAAAACTGTCATTCTCTGTTTCTAACTTGCAATTAGATGGTATTTCCAAAATGTCAGACCTAGATTCTGCTTCTACCATCACCATAATAAAATGTGACAGCCAAGATATTATATCAATACCTTTTCCATAATTAGCAATAAGGATCCTGCCAAGGGTTAACTAGAAAAGTTTCATAAACGTTTTTCTACAAATGGTTCTGAAGGCAGAATTATGCTTTTGAAATCTGCTAATGTAGCAAAGACTCATGACAACCAGGAGACAAATATATGAGCAAAACTGTTTGGAGAGAATAGTTTTGTAGTGTATGATGTATGTTATGTAAATGAGCTTATTAGGACTCTCATCTATTTTATTATTGGTGACCAATTTAATAGAGGCATTTAAAAAACAATATTTCTGCCTGACTCCTAGAAATGAAGAAGATACATTGATATAATTGAGAGCAAATGATTGCATGTCGTGCCATTTAATCATGTCATTTTTCAATTGCTATTTTTTGCACTTCACTGAATGCTTATAGAATATTTAGCTTCAATATAGATTAAGTCCCAGGGTTTGCAACTGAGCTGAGTTCCTATATCGGCTGATGTTGTCTTTTAAGTTTGGAATCAGTTAAAATATGCAGATGTCATCATTCATACCTCACTTGAGGTATTTTAATTTTTTTGCTGTTTTGAAGAATTACCTCTTTACAATTCCTGGTTGGAAAGTCTTATTTGCAATACTTATATACTAGATATGGTTAAGGTAAGCACATAATTGGCTCAAGAATGGAGTCATCAGGACCAAAAGATCTGCTGACCCGCTGCTGGAAACTTGGATGATCATTTGCCTAATGAATGTTTCCTACTTTTGTTCAATCTCTTTTTGATTATTTATATAACTTACATTTTTCTCAGAAGAGAGATTATCCTCCACTGTCTGGTGGAATGTGAGGTCCTTGTGGGTAGAAAGTTCATCTCTTTTGTTCACAGATGCATCTCAAACACTCAGAACAGTGCCCATTATAATAGGTGTTCAATAAACACTTGTTCAGTGAATGAATTAGTATTTTTTCCATCTCTGCTATCACAACCACCCTGGGTTTAAGAATTACATAGATTACTAATTTTTAACAATGGCCTAGAAATGGGTATAAGATAGATCCCTGAAAGGTATACTGAAGAACTTGTTGGCTGTGTTTTAAACAGTAATTTTATGGCTATGGCCACATCTGGTTGGAAATCAGGGACCAGAATAGTCTGAAAATGGAGAAATTTTACAAGCCTCTTCAGCTCTCTTATGAAAGGAAATGTAGATAATGCTTTTACGAATTGGCTTGGGATTCAGGTTGCGTGGGTTAGCATCCTTATTAGCTGCATTAGCTCTGGTCAGTTACTTAGCCTCTCTGTCTCTATTTCCTTGTTTGTAAAATAGGCACATGGCAATAATATATATCTCATAGTACTGTTGTGAGGATTAAATGAGCCAATACATATAAAATACCTAACAAAATACATAGCAGACAGAAATACACAAATAATGTTTGTCATTAATGTATGAGATTAGTGAAAAATAACTAAGAAAATACTCAGAATAGTACACTAGCAATTTAATAAGCTTCAATGGTTGTTGGTTATTATTTTGCAGTCAAGTAAATCCTTGACTAAATATTTGAGGAGAACATAATGTTTTAAAAATTTTGTGTTTGTTCATATACATATAGCCAACTTAGAATGATCTTTGGTGAAGTACATGAAGTACATTGATAGGTCATGTTTCTCATTTTTCTCCTGACACCAACAACACAATAGATTACAATTTCATAAGATGTATATGATGGTAAATGAAACTCACCACTGCAGTAATTAGACTTAACTAACATTCTTTAATTTCCACATTTTCTTCAACTCCTTTTCCACATCCATGCTCTTCTATGTATACTTTTCTGTTTATGTTTTATGATATTTCTAGAAGTAGGAGAGCTATATTAAAAACAGCACTGTATTATTTTTATCATATAGCAGAATGTCTTATTTGGTGACTGAGATTTATAGGTTTGTAGTTATGACTCCATCCTAGGGAATTTTATAGCCATTACTTTTTTTTTTTTTAAGATTTATTTGAGAGAGAGCATGGGGGGAGGGGCAGAGGAAGAGGGAGAGAATCCCAAGCAGACTCCCCGCTGAGCCGGAGCCCAACACAGGGCTCAATCTCACAACTCATGACCCTGAGATCAAGAGTCACATGCTGCACTGACTGAACCGGGCAAGCGCCCTTTTATTCCTTTTTATTGCCAAATAATATTCCATTGTATGGATATACCACATTTTTTTAATCCACTCATCCATTGATAGATACTTGGGTTGTTTCTACTTTTTGGCTATTATGAATAATGTGGTTATGGATATTTGTATGGTTGTATGTTTTCAATTCTTCTGGGCATTTACCTAGAAGAGAAATTGCTGGACCATATGGTAATTCTATGTTTAACTTTTTGAGGAAATGTCATACTATTTTCCAAAGTGAGGGTGCCTGGGTGGCTCAGTTGGTTAAGCGACTGCCTTCGGCGCAGGTCATGATCCTGGAGTCCCGGGATCGCGTCCCACATCGGGCTCCCTGCTCAGCAGGGAGTCTGCTTCTCTCTCTGACCCTCCCCCCTCTCATGCTCTCTATCTCATTCTCTCTCTCAAATAAATAAATAAAATTCAAAGTGAATGGCACTACTTTACAATCCCACCAACAGTTCATGAGGATTCCAATTTCCTTATATCCTTGCCAATATTGTGATTTCTGTCTTTTTTATTTTAGCCTAGTGCTAAAATCATAGTGCAGGTGAAGTGGTATGTAGTTGTGATTTAGATTTGCATTTCCCTGATGTCTACAGACGATGAATATTTTTCCATATGTTTATTGGCCAGTTGTATGTTTTCCTTGAAGAAATGTCTATTTAATACTTTGCCCATTTTAAAAATGGGGTTACTTATCTTTATATTACTGAATTTTAAGTATTCTTTATATATTCTGGATACAAATCCTTTATCAGATACATGATTTTCGGATATTGCTTCCCATTCTGTGGGTTGTTTTTCCATTTTTTCTTATGGTGTCATTTGAAGACCAAAAGTTTTTAATTTTGGTTAAGTTGTCCAAAAGTCACTTGTACTCTTGGTGTCATATCCAAGAAATCATTGCCTAAGAAGTCAGAAGTCACTTCTGCTTTAGATGTCCTATCTAAAAAACCATTGCCTATCCACAAGTAATGAAGATTTACTCCTGTGTTTACTTCATTTAAAACTTACAACAACCTGATGGGTTAGGTCTTATCAAAAACCTTTGCCTTTTTTTTTTTTTTTTACTTTGAGGAGGCAGAGTCTTCTCTTGACAGCCAAATCACAGGCACTTAAAAACAGGTACCACATCTTATTATATTCCTCTTATTTACCAATTCCAATCCTATAATGAAAAGTATGGAGTTTGGCACCTAATTGATACTTAATAAATATTTATTACTATGAGAAATACTATCCATATGATCTCTGTCAACCTTGCCCCAAAATAATAATCCCGAATCAACTAGTTAAAAGCGTCTTTTGAAGACTCACAGAGGTACAGTCTTGCCTCTCATTTTCCCCATCTGCTGTATGTTCTTATTAGACCATGGCTGCAGCATTAACATTCCCTGCATCTGATGCCTTGTGCCTTCCAAATAATCGTCATGGTTTTGTTTCACTATATACACTTTCTGAGAGAAGCTTCTATTTAATTTAGCACAATGCCATGTGTATTAATCATTCATTACTAAGTGACTAATTTGATAAAATTAATAAAAAGGATTAATTAATAAATTAATAAAATTAATAAAAAATAAAAATATCAAATAGGTATTCAAAGAACCTAATATATCATCATTCTTTTTTTTTTTTAAGATTTATTTATTTATTTATTTTAGAGAGAGAATGCAGTGGGGCAGAGGGAGAGGGAGAGAGAGTCTTAAGCAGATGCCGTGCTCAGCACGGAGCCTCAGCATGGGGCTTGATCTCAAGACCCTGAGATCATGACCTGAGCTGAAACCAAGAGTCCAACATTTAACCAACTGTGCCACCCAGGCGCCCCCATTATTATCATTCTTAATAATTACATTGAAAATTCCTGAGGATCATCAAGCAAGTACTAATAATATAAAGATACCTCTAGTCAAAAAGATCTATTCGTTGATTGATTCATTCATTCATTTTCTTTCAGTAATTCAGTAACAATTAAAAAAATAACTGATCACCAAATGGGCGTGGTCTCTAGGCACCTGGCTAACAGTGTGACTTCAGAATTAGAACTTGTAACTTCCATTTTATACTTCTAAAAAAAAAAAAATCTGCTCAACTGGATTAATTCTCTTATCTGTAAAACAAAGTTCCTCCATTTCCTGTAGGCCAGTGTTTTCAAACAAACACCTGTGGTGTCTGTTAAACCATAGCTCATTGGGGCCTATCCCCAAGCTGCAGATTCAGAAGATGTGGAGAGGCACTAGAGAATTGGCATTTCCCAGTTCATGGGTGAGGCTGATGCTGCTTGGCCCGGGGAACACTCTCTGAGAACCTTTGCTCCACACATCTAGTCACAGGTAGCAGATGAAGAGAAAACCACTGCCCGCCTCATGAAATTAAAATGGTAAAATACCGAAAGTGCAAAAAAGAAGAAAAACACTTGAAAAAGTGTGGGAAACCCTTGCCACAGGAGATGGAGCTATTTACTTGTGAATATTTAAACCAGAAGAACTTGCCTGTCTTTTTCACTTTTTTCCCCTCTCTCTGTTATTTCCTTACTCTAACTAGATCAAAGGCAGGTATGTATCCATATTTGCAGGTTGAAACTTCTTTACTGTGCTTGCCACAGAGAGGGCATACTCAATAGATATTGTTAAACAATTGATTAATCTAGAAAATAAAGTTATGTTTAGGGGTGCCTGGTTGGCTCAGTCGTTAAGCGTCTACCTTTGGCTCAGGTCATGATCCCAGGGTCCTGGGATCGAGCCCCGCATCGGGCTCCCTGCTCCGCAGGAAGCCTGCTTCTCCCTCTCCCGCTCCCCCTGCTTGTGTCTCCTCTCTCACTGTGTCTCTCTCTGTCAAATAAATAAATAAAATCTTTAAAAAAAAAAATAGAAAATAAAGTTATGTTTGACTTTAAAAATGGCATTGCTTTGTAAATGGTTTTTAGTTGACAGATCACCTGAAGTCCTATCACTTTGTTCAGATTGACCTACCTAATGATGTTACATTAACCTGCTGAATATAATTATGTAAGATATATAGAGACAAATTGCTTTGGAGTTTTCTCAGAGTTTTTCTCTCTCTGTTTTTAACATATGCTTAGTTTTGGTAGTTTTAAAATTGTATTTTCTTCCTCACCTCTCTTTTCTCTATTTGGTTCTTACATTTTACTTATTGTACAGTTGGGTTTTGGTCTATAGTTCTTTGATTGTAAACTTATTTATATCCTTTTGTGATAGTAGATGACATTATTGTTTAATGTCAAGAATATGGGTATGCAAGAAAATTATAATCATGTTGTACAATATGTATATATGTGTGTGTGTGTATATATATGTTTATGTTTAATATATAATGAAAAATAAAATACCAATATTGGAAGTCTTACCTTTCATAGTGTTAAACTGAAGCCAGTGTCAAAAGTGATGTCACATCACATTTGGCTTAATAATAGAGTGCTTTAAACAGTCAAAAAGGTTGACAGAGAAAGGAGAGGAAAAAGAAAAACCCCCATTAAAAAAAAAAAAAAGGAAAGAAAACCCCCCAGATAAACCAAAAACACTCCTTTGCATCACCATTGATGAATTGAAAACCAGATTGACAGTTTATAAGTGTGATATAAAAACCTCCCGCCTGTTGGCAACGCTATTGCAGCATGTCCAAAAAGATGTTTAGAGGGTTGGAGATCCGATTATTGTAAAAGAAAAAAAAATTGACTTCGAAATTTAAAATTTTACTTTTCTAGAACATTTCTCATAGCCAACCTGCCTTTTTAATAACATGAAGAAATTGAGTAGAAATGTAAAATAAAGCAAATAAAAAGTTCATCAGAAATTTAAATGCAGCACACCCAAACCATATTCCAACAACTGAATTCTGAAGTGATACAAGACAAAGACCTCTGTACTAACAGAGGTAGTCTTGTAAGAAGAAATTGCCTAACAGTTACCAAATAAGAGGACAACTACATACAAAAGCATTTGGAATCTCTTTCTTAGACATATTGATCATTAGTGGAGATTTTCTCTTTCTTTTTAGATTTCCTTTGACTCTTCTTATCTCTGTACTTTTCTGTGAACGCAATATGACTATGCTTGGGAACCAACATGATCTCATGAGCTATCAAGGAAAATGCTTCCAAACTGACAATAATGAAAAGCATTCCAAACTTTTCTGTTCCTTACTTCCCGTCCAGCTGCTTCATTGTCTCTTCTCCCTGACACTCTAGGTGCCCCCATAGCCCCAGGACACTTGCTTCCCGACCCTTCTGTCTTGAGAACTGCAACCATTCAGCTTAGACCATCTGGCTCAACGTTGTTTCCCTGAAGATTTCACCAACTCCTCCAATAGCAACTTGCACGAACTTCTGTTAAATTGTCCCTCTCTACATTCATTACTCTCATTACCACACTTACTTGTATCATCCACCTTCCACAGACTCTCAGCTCCTTGAGAGAAGGAGCAGTAACTTGCTCCTTTTTGAAGCCTCAGTGCCTGAAACAGTGCCTAGCAGATGGAAAGTGTAGGGTACATTTGAGGAGGTCTGAGAGACAGAGATGAGTTTATCTTATTTCAGCGTCTGTCTTAGATTGTTTAGTTTGGGTTTCTGTTTTAAAGTACCTTCCTCTGAAAATGTAAGCTAGAAATAGTTACAATACTTACTTGTTCCTGTATAGTTATATTTAACATTTCTCTGTGCATAGTTTATCATGGAAATAATGTAAGCTACTGATTCTAAGAAACATTGCCAGCAAATGCATTGGTTTTATTTAGTATGTGTTTGGGGTGCCTGGGTGGCTCAGTTGGTTAAGCGACTGCCTTCGGCTCAGGTCATGATCCTGAAGTCCCGGGATCGAGTCCCGCATCGGGCTCCCTGCTCGGCAGGGAGTCTGCTTCTCTCTCTGAACCTCCCTCCTCTCATGCTCTCTATCTCTTTCTCTCTCTCAAATAAATAAATAAATAAATAATCCTTATTTAGTATGTGTTTGTGATTATAAATATGTATATTTTAATGGTTGTCATGGAAACCCATATATATAGAAGAATGTTATTTTATCAGTTATATCTCCTAGATATAAAAAAGTGTCAAAAAATATGTTGACCATTTAAAATTCTCAATTTTCACCTCCTTTTCAAAGTAGTGTTATTTCCCTGTGTGCATATAGGATAAATTATCAATCCAGGATATAGACTAAGTTCTTTGGATATTTAAAGTAAAAAAAAATTGTAAGATTGTGAAGATCCAAAAATTAGATAGTGAATGTTAACATCCCATCAAATCTGATACTGAATGTCAAAAACAGCTTTCATGGTTTTTAAACTACCTGGACTGACTCACATTAAGATGTGAGTTGGGGATCATCTGGTTACTTAAATACTGGATACATTCTAGATACTCATAAAAAAATTATGGCCAATGACCTTTATGAAAATTTCCCCTAGTGATCTCACATGTCCTGTTTCAGAACTTTGAAAGTGCCTGTGAGGTGAATGAAGCCCATTTGGGCTACTTTGTAAATGTTACCAGTGAGGCCATTGTAACCCCACACATACTGTTAGTGCTGTCCCTGGCAAATTTTCACTTGGCTAAGAAACATTGGGACTTTTTGCTGGCTTGAGGAATGCAGTTATTAGTCTAGTCAACTGCAAAGAGAGTTTTGCAAGATCCCATTTTATGGCATGGAAATAACACTTTTGATTTTCCTAACCCTGTATTTTAAACAAATTTATAGCAACACAAAAATGAAAAATGGAATCCTCAATATTCCTATTCACAAGACTCACTTCAACCAATTTCAGTTGGCTACATTATTATTTTGAAGTGTTAATATGGACCGAAATTTGGCAGGAATTAATTTGGCTTGATAGTTTGACTTGCTCAAGTTCTAGAGCAAGAGAGGAAATTGAAGGGTGTGTGTGTGAGAGAGAGGGAGAGGGAGACAGAGAGAAAGAGAGCGAATGCATTTAGGAGTGGGGAGGTAGCTGTATTGGAGGAGGGGATGGAAACAATGCTTTTTGCTTTAGTCGGCCCTCAAGTTTTATCTTTGAATATCCAGAGGTTTCCTCCTCATTCTGCACTGAACAAATGAATAGCATCAGTAAAGAAATTTGTCAGACCTAGTGGTTATATCAGGAGTTATGTAGGAAAATGATAATGAATGCTAGGAAAATAAATAAGGGTAAGTTCAGGAAACATAACTAAAAATGCTGCACTGGTATAAATTGAATAATAAAATTCCTAGTCATATTTTGCCATAAATAGAGGTTTGGGTATTTGTCATTCACCTTATTTAAAATTCAGAAATATTAAAGGTACAGTGTTCTCTCATTACAGAAATAATAGAATTTCAGCTATTACTGAGTTAGGGTCATTTAAATGGCTATAGCATGTATTATATCAATAAGCAGAACATCTGTATGAAATGTCCACCTGCTGATCTACTACCACTCTGTGCACATTTCAATGAACTGCACTTAATCATTTTAAGACTTCTTCTAATGAAGCCTTATCTAGATTAACATTTTAAGCACAGATACTTTTAGGCATTAAAACTCTCGCACTAAATGAAATTGCATTGTCTTGTTTACCCTTGTTGATTAATAAGCAATCTGTTAACTGTTAGAGCAGTCCAATTGTAGCAGTCGAAGGAGATTAGTAATTCAGTGATGTTTGTGGATATAATCATCATTTCTCCTGAAGGCTTCAAATTAGAATATCACTTACACACTATCCATAGGCAAAGAAAAGATATAATATATTTAGACATGTGTACCCACTATTTTGCTTGAATTGTTCAGCTTAGGGTCACTGCAGCAATACAAATGCTTCTGGGGGCAAAATGCTATTTTGATGCATGCATATCCTTCTTAAATTGTGTGAATGTCTATTAAAGGAAACAGCAACCAACAAGTAGTGCAATAATAATCCGGTATCCTAATTTCTGTTTTCAGAACATTATTGCTTTGTTAATCAAGCTTTGGAAGAGAAATGTTGCTTATCCCTTTTTCCCCCAATAATAGATGTTATATATCAAAATTCTTGGCAATCTTATTTAACTTTTTCCCAGCCAGTAGAAAACTGAACTTCTGGCTCCAAAAAATCTAGGAGTAAATTTGGGAAAATTCCATGTCCTTTCGGGGAACTTTTCTATCTTTTGTGTTTCCAAAGCATGTCAATCTGTTTGGCATTCCCATGACCTACATGATTTATTTCATTAAGTTATAAATTGTTAATCATCTAGGTGTCAAGGTGGGACCCAGCATTTTAGATGGACAAATCAGTATAAAAAGGGAAGAGGAATGGGATGCAGCTAAATTCTTTGGCATTAGTTGAGTATCAATAGGAAGTCTCCAATCTAAAGACAACCAGAGCCCTTCTTGTCTTATTGTTCATTGCCAAGTATATCACTACAATTTGAAATTATGGTGGAAGAAGGCGTTTCATGTTTTAGGGATTTCTGCTCTATAAACACCCATGAATCGATCCCTCTCTTTGTTGCAGTCCCTCTGTGGTGAAATCAAGCAGCGACGTCGTGGAGTGGCCTCCGTCCTGCGATTATGCCAACATCTTCTAGATGACCGGGAGACTTGCAATCTGAACGCAGACCACCAGCCCATGCAACTGATCATTGTAAATCTCGAAAGAAGGTGGGAAGCCATTGTCATGCAAGCTGTCCAGTGGCAAACACGGCTACGAAAGAAGATGGGAAAGGAGTCTGTGAGTGATTTTTTTTTTCTTTTAAGCATAATGGTCTCTAATTTTTCTCAGAAAAAAAAATATTTCAGGGCTTGGAAAATGTATTCATCTTACAAGTGGTTTTGCAAACTAAAGGGATAGGTATCTTCGACCACTCAATGAAACTTCCTTTGTCATAGCACAGAGATTTATTTGCCTACTAATAAGAAGTGTTTCAGTGTATCTCACTGTCTTTCAAAAAAATCACATGAAGATTTCCCTTAATCTTACCAAACTAAGCCATTAATTCCTTCAATCATTCCTTCACCAATGATATTCTTTAATCATACAATACCCCATGAAGATTTTGTTAGAAGGTGGCTTTCCACTCTGAAAGCATATGTAGCAATGTGTATGCTTTACAGATAAGGTAAAGACAAAGTATACTGCTTACCTTTTCATTACATAATGAGTCAACACTATTTATTCAACAAACTCCACTGTTCCTTCTTGGAGCTCCTTCTGATAGAGGTGTGTTGCTGAGAGGTAGCAAGTTTCCTCTTTGAGTTTTAATGCAGTGTTCAAGGTAGGGGTAGGGATCCCTTTTAAGAATTTTCCAAGTTAATTGTAAGTTCAAGCTGTTGCTACATGAAAGAAATAAATGTGACAGTCAGACTTGTTTAATAATAATAATATAGAACAAGCCCTTGTCCAGAAAACCTTCATACCCTTAAGGGAAGAGGTTTATTGATAAAATGTTTACATTCCTCAAATGACCTTGAAGTCAATGTCCATTAGTTGAAGGCCTAAGTCTCATGTTTGACTTACATAAATGAAGTACATACATACATGGAATGGAAAGTTTTTCTTATGTGTTTATGTTATCAGTTCTATGTCTTTGAAAAGTCCAAGATTCAAAATTGAAAAATCAAATGTAATAATCTTGCTACAAAAAAAAGAGGACCAAAAAAAAAAAAGCCTTCTCCTATGAATTCTAATTTTAAAAAAGCGTTAATATTTGCTATCTGATTCATTTGGCATTGGGGACGGGCAACAGAAGGGACAATGAATCAGTAAGCCTTCTTACTCTTTCTGCATCTGTAGCTATGTTGAGTCTAGGTGGTGATTTTATCCTTAACAGTTCAGTTTAATTATTTTGAGCTGAAGTTGTTAAATTTCTTAAGACTTCCAAGTTATTACCAGTAATCAGAGTCTATATAATTGGATGTCTTTTCTTGAAATGACCTGTTTGTTTTGAAGCTATTTAGCTGGAGTGTTTGTTTTCTTTTTTCTTTCTTTCTTTCTTTCTTTCTTTCTTTCTTTCTTTCTTTCTTTCTTTCTTTCTTTCTTTCTTTCTTTTTTCTTTCTTTCTTCTTTCTTTCTTCCTTCCTTCCTTTCTTTCTTTCTTTCTTTCTTGAGTGTTGGGAAGGTCAAAAGAGGTTATTTTTTACTCTATGGTTTGAAGCCTCTAAGCATGGTAGTGACCATAATAAAACTTATATAAAAACCATCTGCACCTGGAGAAGCTTTGACATTTGGGAAGCATTCAAACTGCTTTGGAGGAGACAAAAATGGCTTTCTTTGGGGATTTATTTGAAATCATATGATCAGGGATATAGGACTAGATCTCTGTGGACTAGATGTAGACATTTTTATCCTGCTTCTGTGGTAAAGGTAAGTTTTCACTTTAAAACCCTGGCTACTTCTTAGAGGCCCAAGATAATACATAGAAGTAGATATAAATTGCAGATAGAGAAAAGTCTCCCCTTTTCTTTAAGTTAGCTGCTGAATGTGTAGGTTGGTTAGAATGATGGAGGTAGCAAATACGGCCTTCTGTGTAAACAAGGTTAAAAATAACTGTCAAGAAAAGGATAGAAGAGAATGGGACTAACGCCAACAATACAGTAAGCACAGGGTACTTCATTAAGTTGGAGATATTTCTTGCTTCTGATCTCTGTTGGTTAGATAAAGAGTCCAAGTTGCTTTGATGGGCAGGCAAGTATTTGACCATTGTGGGAGGCTGCTGATACAGAGAATCAGAAGTCTCTGAGTAGTCTGTTTGCTTTCTATCATATGTCTCCGCCCTCATGCCACCCCCTTCGTGTGCACAGGGACTATCACTGCTAGGTTTCCAAGGCCTGGGACATACTTGCACATGGTAGATGTTTAATGGATATTTGGTAAATGAGTGAGTACATGCTTTATTTCATAAATTTTGTTTTATTCTGGCATTTAGTTTAGAGTTATATCTATATTCATTATCAGTGTTCATGTTCCCACAAAATAGCTTTGAGTACTGTTACATTTCCATAAGAATATTCACCTTCATGAGACCATGAAGAAACCTTCTGACCTTTCTTTTTGTCTGATAGAGACAATGCTTCCAAGTTCTAAAACATGATGTGAAGTACCCTGTGGTATACTCTTTTCTTTAAAAGTTATTTCTTAGGGAAATTCTGTATGAAGTATTAGATAAAGTGGGTTCTAAAAATGTGGGCTAGGTTCTGATACTGAGAATTAGAAGCTCTGATTCAATCACCACGTTATAGAATTTTCTTCATTGGTCACTTTGGAAATAGCTTATATAAGAGATGTCACTTAATCATACATGCACTGCTATGCTCCTTATTGTTCAATTTATATTTGTTTGTGTGATGATTTGATTACTATTAGTCTTCTCCAGTGGTCTGCAGAAAGCAGCCACATAGCCAATTTCTGCTCACCTTTGCATTCCTAAAGTCCCACGTGGTACCTAGGATTTAATAGGTACTTCATAGTATTTGTTAAATAAGTGAACTTCCTCTATGTGATGCTCTATAGTAGTCAATATTAGATATTCAGAAGTGAATAAGATCCCTTCCCCCTTCTGAAAAAGCATAGCTAGAAAGATAATACAAATGTACAAATAACTATAGACTAGGTAATATTCACAGGTAATTACTGCCTTCCCTCTTATAGTTAACACTGACAAAAATATGGAAAACCTTCCCATTATATTCAGAAAAATTCAGGTAAGTGTATAAATGTCAAACAGACTTCTCTATTACCCCAACTAGGTAAATAATGAATATATTTGTCTCTTTTTTAAAAGTTGCAAGAAAGCAAGAGATCTTGTATTAAATTCCCAAAAACATCTTTCTCCCTTATCAAGATTTTGAAATTGCATAATTATTTGACATTACACTTGTTCTTCATATATTTAAATTCTTCACCCAGACTTACTTTGTGTGTTTATGTGTGTGTGTTACCTGTAAAATTGATCTCTGTCCGTACTTTTCAAGCTTTAATTTTCATTTGATTTGTATGTTGTTTTTTTCCCCCTAGTCTCCTCTCTTCTTTCTTTGTGAGCCAAAGAAACTTCAACTTTCTTCCTTTTACACCTTTCATTGACTCAGGCCCATTTCTTGACTGACAGTACTACCCATTTGTATTACCTGAAGTCATCCCATCTGCCAAAATAGCATTCCAAATTTATTATGTATTTATTGTAGAGAACCAGGATTTTTATTACTTTAACAGTTTAAATATCACTTCCTACAATAGATGAAAATTAAGATGTGTAAGACAGTCCATACTAACAACAATAATCCCTACCAATAATCTATAAATCCACTCAGAACAGTGTTTCCTGATTTTTGGTGAAAAGACCATAACTCCCTGATGAAGGCTGTAGGCCTTCTTCCGCTTAAAATAATACATCGGCAGACTTCCACTTTCAGCCAAGATAAAGTAAGGGACCAGATTTACCCTCATATGTGAAACAACTAAAAAACTGGACAATATCACAATTTTTAACCTTGAATATGAGGCAATGAAGAGATGTGAAATGAATGAAGTGATTCGATGGTTACCCACATTTCTGTCTAGTGTTTCCAGGGCACAGTGTACAGAAAGGAAGTCTGTGCAGAACCTGGCAGTCTCGCTGAGTGGAAGAGACAGGTCTGGGAGTCTGAGGAGACCAAGGCAGCTAAAGCTGCTATAGGACAGAGTACTAGAGAGGAGGGAGCTACAGAGAGAGAGCTGTAGACATCTGCAGAGGGATCTTCTCAGGTCTTAAGCAGAAGGAACCATCCAAAAAAATTACAGGGAACAATTCCTGGAGCTCACACATAGCTGGCAATAGTTCCTTTTCCCATCAGCCTCAGGAGAAACCCTCATAGTCACAGGGCATGTGCCAGAGTATTAAGAATGATTTGCCTTAGTAATGGAGTAAAATTAAGACTAAATGAATGCCATTCTAGTCTTGCCCCAAAACTGTAAAAGCAAGAACTGAAAGAATCAAACTCTTTCAGGGCACCTGGGTAGCTCAGTTGGTTCAGCGTCTGACTCTTGATTTTGGCTCAGGTCATGATCTCAGGATCTTAAGATCGAGCCCTGCCTCAGGCTCCATACTGGGGAATCTGCTTGAGATTCTCTATGTCCTTCTCCCTCTGCCCTCTTCCTCTTCCCCCCACTCCCTCTCTCTCTCAAATAAATAAATACACCTTAAAAAAAAAAAAAAGGAATGAAACTCTTTCAAAGTCATTAAACTGCATCCTGATACAAAACTCAAAAACACTTATAGGCATACAAGTACCCAGGATCCAACAGGTAAAATTTTTATTATCTAACATCTAGTCAAAAGCAATTAGCATGCAAAAAAGAAGTAAAATTATATTTTATATATAAAATATATTTATGTATTATATATAAAATATGTAAGAAGGAAGAAAAAATAATATCACTTAAAAATAGACTTTGAGGGCGCCTGGGTGGCTCAGTTGGTTAAGCGACTGCCTTCGGCTCAGGTCATGATCCTGGAGTCCCGGGATCGAGTCCCACATCAGGCTCCCTGCTCAGCAGGGAGTCTGCTTCTCCCTCTGACCCTCCTCCCTCTCATGCTCTCTGTCTCTCATTCTCTCTCTCGCAAATAAATAAAATCTTAAAAAAAAAAAATTAAAAAAAAATAGACTTTGAAAAGATAAAATATATACTGTGACTCTCTAAAAACAGGAGAAACTATAACTAATAGTCCAACAAGGGAAGCAAGATGAAATCATTAAAAACCCATATACACAATGCAGGAAAAGAGGAAAAATGGGAATAAAGAACAGGTGTTACAAAGAGAAACAAGCAAGATGGAAGATTAAACCAACCACATCAGTAATTCTATTAAATATAAATGGACTAAAAACCCCAATTAAAATGCAGTAATTGTCAGATTGGATTAAAAGAAAAAAGCAAGATTGAACTATATGTTGCCTATAATAAACCCACCTTAAGTATAAAAACAAAATAGGTTAAAAGTATGGAAAAATATACATTAAGCTAACACAATTGTTAATATTTAACAAATTAGATTTCAGAGCAAAGATATTACAAGATACAAAGAAAGACATTTTTTAATGATAAAGATGCTAATTAATCAAGAGGACACACCACTACTGAATATTTATGTTCTAATAACAGACTTTACACAAGTCAAAAATTGATACAAATGGAAGAAGATAGGAATACAGAGTTTTGGACAGAGATTCCAACAGCTTTCCCCAATAATTGATAGTGCATGCAGACAGAAAATCAGTAAGAATATAAAAACCATAAACACTCCATAAACCAAATTGTTCCGACATTTAAAACAACCCATCCCACAACGAAAGAATGTAGATTCTTTTCAAATGTACACAGAACATCTAGCAAAAATGACTCTTTTGTGAGCCACACAATAAGTCTTAAATTTAAAAGGGTTCATATCATACAAAGTATGCTCTCTGATTATAATGAACTTAGTTTAGAAATAAATAAAAGACATATATTGATAAAATCCTCAAATATATGGAAACTAAATAGCACACTTATATACAATTCGTGGAACAAAGAAGAAATGAAAAAGGGAAATTATAAAGTGTTTTGTACTGAATAGAAATAGAAAACAATATTAAAATTTGTGCCACAAAAATTTGCCATTAAAATAATGATCTTACATGTATCATATGATCTCACTGATATGAGGAATTCTTAATCACAGGAAACAAACTGAGGGTTGCTGGAGTGTGGGGTGGGGTGGGAGGGATGGGGTGACTGGGTGATAGACACTGGGGAGGGTATGTGCTCTGGTAAGTGCTGTGAATTGTGCAAGACTGTTGAATCTGAGATCTGTACCTCTGAAACAAATAAGGCAATATATATTAAGAAAAAAAAAAGAAGAAGAAGAAGGTAGTGGGAGGGGAAGAACGAAACGGGGGAAATCGGAGGGGTAGACGAACCATGAGAGACGATGGACTCTGAAAAACAAACTGAGGGTTCTAGAGGGGAGGGGGGTGGGAGGATGGGTTAGCCTGGTGGTGGGTATTGAGGAGGGCACATTCTGCATGGAGCACTGGGTGTTATGCACAAACAATGAATCATGGAACACTACATCTAAAACTAATGATGTAATGTATGGGGATTAACATAAGAATAAAAAAAAATAATGATCTTAGCTTTCATCTTATACAACTAGAAAAAGAAGAGCAAATTAAATACAAAGTATGTAGAAGAAAGGAAACAAAGATTGGAGCAGAAGTCACTGAATTTGAAAACAGAAAAATAATAGAGAAAAAATCAATAAAACAAAAAGCTGTCTTATTGAGAAGAGAGCTCTATCAAGACTGATCATGAAGAAAGGAAAAAAGAAACAAATTATGAACATCAGGAATACCAAATAGACATAACTACATATCCTACTAATATTAAAAGAATATGAAGGGAATATGAATAATTTTATGCCATTAAATTCAACTGTTTAGATAAAAAAGAGAAAAACTTGAAAGTTCCAAGCTACCAACATTTATTTGAGAAGAAATACACAATCTGAATAGCTCCATATCTGCTAAATAAATTGAACATCGTCAAAAACCTCCCTACAAGAAAAATCTAGGCCTAAATGGCTTTATGGGTGAATACTTCCTAATAGTTAGGGAAGAAATAGTACTAATTTTATGCAAAATTTTCCAGAAAAATTTAATAAGAATACTTCCCAATTCATTTTCTGAGACAGTATTACCCAGACAAAGACATTATAAGAAAACTACAGACCAATATCCCTCATAAATAGAGATAGAGATTCTTAACAAAATTTTATCAAAGGAAATCAGCAATTTATAAAATAGATAATACATCATGACAGTGTGAGGTTTAGAAATGCCAAATTTGTTTAACATTTGAAAAAATTCAGTGTAACTCACCATATTTATGGATTAAGAAAGGAAAACTCTAAGATTATAACAGTGGTTGCAGAAAAAGCATTTATCAGATCTAACATCTTTCCTTATAAAAACTCAGAACCTAAGAATAAAGTAGAAACTTTCTCAGTTTAATAAAGGGCATATGCAAATAATCTAGAGCTAACATATTTAATGGTAAAAGACTGAATGCTTTTCTTCTATTATCAGGTACAAGGCAAGGGTGTCCATTTTCACCACTTCTATTCAACATTGCACTGGAAGTTTTAGCCAGTGCAATAAAGCAAGAAAAAAAAAAATTAAAGACATGCCATTTGGAAGTTAAGGAGCCAAATTATCTTTACTCACAGACTCCATTATCATCTATGTAGAAAATGCTATAGAATCTCCAAAAAAAAGATCCTAGGCCTAGTAAAGGACTTTAACAGACTATAGAATACAAGACCAATATACAAACATCCATTGTATTTTTATGTACTGTCAATGAACAACCAGAAATTGAAATTAAAAAACAGTATCATTTATCATAGCAGCAAAAACATGAAATACTTAGGGATATACCTAACAAAATACATGAAGACCTATACTCAGAAAACTACGAAATATTCCTGACAGAAATTAAATAACTAAATGAATGTTGAACTATACTGTGTTCATGGATCAGAAGGCACAATATTGTTAAGAAATCAATTCGCCCCAGATTTATCTATAGGGTCAATGTAATTAAATGCAAATTTTAGTAATGTTTTGGTAGAAATTTATAAGCTGATGCCTAAAATTCATATAGAAATGCAAAAGCACTAGAAGAGCCAAAACAATTTTTAAAAAGATGAATAAAGTTGAAGGACCTACACAGCCTGACTTCAAGACTTATAATAAAGCTATGGTAGTCAGGAGAATACGGCATTAATGTCAAGGCCAAGAAATAGATCAATGGAATAGGGTAGATATTTCAGAAATAGAGATGCACATAAATGGTCAATTGACTTTTGACAAAGGTGCAAAGGCAATTACAAGGGTAATATCTCAACAAATGATTCTGGGACAATTGAATATATGCACAAATATGAAATTGAATTCTGCATTGCACCATACTAAAAAAATGAATTCAAAGTGGATCGTACACTGAACTGTAAAATGTAAAAAAAAAAAGGGAAAAAATTATAGGGTAAAATCTTTGTTACCACTGGAGGAATTATGAAGGGTAAGAGGAAGCTTTTGGGGATGATAAATATAGTCATTATCTTAATTGTAGTGATAGTTTTGTGGATGTATTCAAATGTCAAAATGTATAAAATGGTACACTTTAAGCATGCAGTTATTTTATGTCAATTATATCTCAATAAAACTTTAAAAAATACATGGGCATATACAGAATTTTACATGTAATTACAAATGCGTTGACAGATTACCCGGAAGCCCGACAGTGAGTATCCTTGCTTTGAAGTAAGTAAAAAAAAAGGGGGGTGGGCATTACTTTTCTGAAGGACCAAATAACAACAACAAGAATAATAATAATAGCTAACATAATAACACTTAATAGGTATCAGGGCCTTTTCTGTTACATGTTAAGTCATTTAAGACTTTTTTAAAGATTTATTTATTTAGAGAGAGAGCATGCACATGAGCACAGGCAGGGAGGGACAGAGGGAAAAAGAGAGTCCTAACTGGACTCCACGCTGAGCATGAGCCTGACCTGAGGCTTGATCTCAAGATCCTGAGATCAGTCATTTAAGGCTTTTATTTATTTATTTATTTTTAAGATTTTTTATTTCTTTATTTGACAGAGAAAGAGAGAGCACAAGTAGGCAGAGCAGCAGGCAGAGGGAGAAGGCTCTCCACTGAGCAGAGAGCCCGATGTGGGGCTTGATCCCAGGACTCTGGGATCATTACCCAAGCTGAAGGCAGATGCTTAACAGACTGAACCACCCAAGCTCCCCCACTTAAGACTTTTAATAACCATAAGATATATGTACTATTATCTTCTCAGTTTTGCAGAAGAAAAAATTGAGGCAAAGGAAGTTTCAGCGACTTTTCCAAAGTTACCTAGCTAGTTTGTAACTGATCTGACACTCAGACCTATGTATTTTGGCTCCAGAGTCAGTGTCCTGAATCCGCATTCTAAATTCTCTCCTTAAGATGAAGCCTTTTTTAATGATATGAATGTTGCATATGCATCCACTATTGCTTTAATTAAGTAAATTAGCAGGAGTTTTATAAATATAAATCAAGCCTATTGGATTTTGAAATTAGGTCATCCCACTTTTCCAATACATTGTAGGAAATTGTGGATCAAATTTCTTCATTATCACAGGTGATATATGAAAAAGTTGGTTTTTTTTTTTTTTTTTAATTCTATTTACTTATGAGAGAGAGACAGAGAGGGAGCTTATGAGTCCTGGGGAGGAGCAAAGGGAAGAACAGACTCTCCGCTGAACAGGGAGGCTGGGCACGGGACTAGATCCCAGGACCCCAGGATCATGACCTGAGCCGAAGGCAGATGTTTAACCAATTGAGCCACCCAGGTACCCCTGAAGAACTTTTAATTGCCAAAAATTAACCGTATCTAACTGGTCTAGGAAAAGCAGTAATATTTTATGGAGAACCTTGAAAAAGAGAACTAAGCAAGCATTTTCCCTTTCAAAATACTAGGAAAAAAATAAAGAAGAGAGAATTTGGGCTTCCATGTGAGTTAGTTGACCACTGATATTTCATTGATACTTATTCAAACATTTGCTATAACTACTTGAGGGTACATGCTTCAAAGAAACTCCTGACTTACATGAAATTTGTACTAAGAAGGCCAGTTTTCCAGTGGTGTATGGTAACTGATCTGGCATTCAAACCTAGGTATTTTGGCTCCAGAGTCAATGTCATATTTCTTTTTTCAAATGTCATCTCAATAAACCTTTACCAGACAGGTTCAGTCTAATGTAGACCAGTTCCTTCAAGGGAACCCAATGTTGCTAAAACAAGGTGTCATACATTGTGAGGAAATGTGTTTCTCAGTTTATTTTATTTTCTCATGTTAATTTTTTTAATAGTCTGTCAAATATCCCTCTAAAAAGCTAAGTGGTATAAGTGTCAGTCACTAAAAGGATGGGGCTGTTATGTTATGTGCTAGCAATATGGAACCTTGTCTTAGTCACTGAGTTACCATTTCTCATCCATTGTCTCATTTAATCTTTGTAAGAACTGTAGATGAAGAAACTAACTTTTTGAAAGATGAAGTAAATTACCCAAGGTCATAGAACTAGTAAGCGGAGGAAAAAGATCTGGATCCATGCATACGTGACTCTAGGACTTTAAGCTCTTTCACAGCTCTTAAAAGGTTTATTGATATAATATCTTGCCTCACCTTCCCCCCACTTCCTGGAATTCTTTTTTGAATTGAATACAAGAAGAATCATATAAACAAATAACACGGTAATTTCTGCTAATATACTATTTTTTATTAGTTGGTCATTCCTAAGAATTTTTGAATGATATGTTAGAGATCTAAAGACTCAAGCTAAATTAGGTTTAGTTAGAGCATTCCATTTGAAAGTAAACCCAATGCTTCCCTGCATTCTTATCCTTTGGCTCTTATGTAAAGAAAGAGTTGGATTCACTGGAAGGAATACATGGATAGAGTTAAGTATTGGGATTATATGGAAAAAATAAACAATGAAAAATCACTGAATAAAAAAAGAAAAAACTTGAGAGGAAAATAGTTTCTTTTGAAAAATTGAAAAGTTTGAATAATAAAGTTTAGATTTCAGCATGTATTTTTATGAATGAAATGCTTTGGATAAAGTCATCATACATCATCATTCCATATTTTTTACTCTGAAAGTATTTCTAAAAGTAATAGGATAAATTCTTTGTAAAACTTTCTTGAGTTTGCTGTAATCCAAAGACAAAAATAAAGGGGAAAATGACCTAACAGTTAATATATGCATGACTTTAGATGGAAAAGGACTTCAGAAGTGTTGCAAATACAGGCTTTCTGGGTGTTGATTTGGAAATAAAGTCTGGGATTCTGCCATAAATATCCCTGCTCTGACAGTCTTTAAAAGCTGTAGTAATTAAAACAGTATGGTACTGGCACAAAAGAAGACACATAGATCAATAGAATAGAATAGAAAGCCCAGAAATAAACCCATGATTATATGGTCAATTAATCTTTGACAAAGGGGACAAGAATGTGCAATGGGAAAAAGACAGTTTCTTCAACATTTGGTGTTGGGAAAACTGGATAGCTACATGCAGAAGAATGAAACTGGACCACTTTTTTACACCATACCCAAAAACCAACTCAAAATGAATTAAGGACCTAAGTGAAACCATAATAATCCTAGAAGAGACCACAGGCAGTAATTTCTCTGACAGTGGCTGAAACAATATTTTTCAAGATGTATCTCCTGAGACAAGGGAAACAAAAGCAAAAATAAACTATTGGGATTTCATCAAAATAAAAAGCTTCTGCACAGTAAAGGGAACAACCAACAAAACTAAGAGATAACCTATTGAATGGGAGAAGATATTTGTAAATTACATATCCAATGAGGGATTAGTATCCAAAATATATAAAGAATTTACACAACTCAACACCAAAAAAAAAATCTGGTTTTATAATGAGTAGAAGATATGAACAGACATTTTTCCAAAGAAGACATCCATATGGGGTGCCTGGGTGGCTCAGTTGTTAAGCGACTGCCTTCAGCTTAGGTCATGATCCTGGAGTCCCGGGATCGAATCCCACATTGGGCTCCCTGATCAGCAGGGAGGGTCTGCTTCTCCCTCTGATCCTCTTCCCCCTCGTGCTCTCTGTCTCTCATTCTCTCTCTCTCAAATAAATAAATAAAATCTTAAAAAAAAAAAAGAAGACATCCATATGGCCAACAGACACATGATAAGATGCTCAACATCACTTAGCATCAGGGAAATGAAAATCAAAACCAAACTGAGATACCACCTCATACCTGTCAGAATGGCTAAAATCAAAAACTCAAGAAACAGTAGGTTTTGGCAAGGTTGTGGAGAAAAAGGAACACTCTTGCACTATTGGTGGAAATATAAACTGGTGCAGCCACTGGGAAAGACAGTATGGAAGTTCCTCAAAAAATCAAAAATAGAACTACCCTATGATCTAACAATCACACTACTGGGTATTTACCCAAAGAATACAAAAAAAAAAAAACCTAATTCAAAGGGATATATGCCCCCTTATGTTTATTGCACCGTTATTTACAATAGCCAAATTATGGAAGCAGACTAAGTGTCAATCAATTGATGAATGGATAGGGATGCCTGGGTGGCTCAGTGGTTGAGCATCTGCCTTTGGCTCAGGTCATGATCCCAGGTTCCTGGGATCGAGTCCCACGTTGGGCTCCCTGCTCAGTGGGGAGCCTGCTTCTCCCTCTGCCACTCCCCTCGCACACACAGCTCACATAGGAGATTCCCTTTGAGCACTGGCGTCTGGTGATCAGTCGAGGATTGTGCTTCTGATCTCTATGGGACATTGACACAAGGTCACTCCTTCAAGATTGAGAGAGGTAGCTGATTTGCCTAATACATAGAAACAAACACAGAGAGTCAGACAAAATGAGGAGACAGAGGAATATATTTCAAATGAAAGAATAATGCAAAACCTCAGAAACAGAACTTGATGAAATAGAGCTAAGTAGTCTACCTAATAAATAGTTCAAAGTAATGGTCATAAGGATGCTCACCCAACTCAGGAAAAGAATGGATGAACACAGGGTGCCTGGGTGGCTCAGTCATTAAGCAGCTGCCTCAGCTCAGGTCATGATCCCAGAGTCCTGGGACTGAGTCCCACATCGGGCTCCCTGCTCAGCGGGAAGCCTGCTTCTCCCTCTCCCACTCCCCCTGCTTGTGTTCCTGCTCTCACTTTCTCTGTCTCTGTCAAATAAATAAATAAAATCTTTAAAAAATAAAAAGAATGGATGAACACAGTGAGAAGTTCAACAAAGAGATAGAAAGTATAAGAAAGTACCAATTAAAGATGAAGACTACAGGGGCGCCTGCGTGGCTCAGTCGTTAAGTGTCTGCCTTCGGCTCGGGTCATGATCTCAGGATCCTGGGATCGAGCCCCACATCAGGCTCCCTGCTCAGCAGGAAGCCTGCTTCTCCCTCTCCCACTCCCCCTGCTTGTGTTCCCTCTCTCGCTATGTCTCTGTCAAATAAATAAATAAAATCTTTAAAAAAAAAAAGATGAAGACTACAATAACTAAAATGAAAAATGCACTAGAGGGAATCAACAACAGATTAGATGATACAGAAGAACAGATCAGTGACTTAGAAAACAAAGTAATAGAAATCACAGAGTCAAAACAACAAAAAGGAAAAAGAATTTTTAAAAATGAGAATAGTTTAAGGGACCTCTAGGACAGCATCAAGTATACTAACATTAGCATTATAGGGGTCCAACAAGGAGAAGAGAAAGAGAAAGGGGATGAAAACTTCCCTAACCTAGGAAACAGATATCCAGGTTCAGGTACCACACAGAGTCTCAAGCAAGAGGAACCCAAAGAGATCTAGATCAAGACACATTATAATTAAAATGTCAAATATTAAAAATAAAAGAAAAGAATCTTTAAAGCGGCAAGAGAAAAACAAATAGATAAAAGGGAACCCTCATAAGGCCATCAGCCGGTTTTTCAACAGAAATTTTGCAGTCCAGAAGGAAGTGACCTGGTATATTCAAAGTGATGAAAGGGAAAAACTTATACCACAGACTATTCTACCTGGCAAAGTTATCATTCAGAATTGAAGGAGTAATAAAGAGTTTCCTAGCCAAGCAAAAAGTAAAGGAGTTTGTCACCATTTAACCAGCCTTACAAGAAATGTTAAAGGGACCCTTTTTTTTTTAATTTTTTTTTAGGATTTACTTATTAAGAGAGCATGCACAAGCAGGGGGAAGGACAGAGGGAGAGGGAAAGTATCTCAAGCAGACCCCCCATTGAGCACGGAATCTGACACAGGGCTTGATCTCACAACCCTGAGATCATGACCTGAGCTGAAACCACAAATCATACACTCAACCAACTGAGCCATCCAGGTACACCTAAAGGGACTTCTTTAAGCAAAAAGAAAAGGCTATAACTGAAAGACAAAATTCTCACTGGTCAAGGCAATTATATAATAAAGGTAGTGGATCAACCACTTATAAAACTAATGTGAAGGTTAAAAGACAAAAGTAAAATCAACTTTATAATAATTAGTCATTTTTGTAATACACAAAATAAAAATATGTGAAGTATGATGACAAAAACATAAAACATGGGGAGGGGTTGAGTAAAAGTATAGTATTTTAGAATGTGTTCGGATTTAAGCAACCATCAGCCTAAAATATACTGCTATATATACAGGTTGTTATATATGAACTACATGGTAACCACAAACCAAAAACCTATAATAGATCCCCAGAAACAAGGTGAAAGGAATCCAAACATAACACTAAAGAAAAGCACCAAACCACAAGGGAAGAAAAGCAACAGAAGATAAAAGGAATAAAGAAGAACTATAAAAACCAGAAAACGATTAACAAATGGTAGTAAGTACAAACCTATCAATAATTATTTTAATGTAAATGGACTAAATTCTCCAATCAAAAGGCATAGGGAGACTGAATGGATTAAAAAAAAAAAAGCAAAACCCATCTAGATGTTGCCTACAAGAGACTTATTTCTTATCTAAAGATACACAAAGACCACAAATGAAGGTATGGAAAAAGATATTCTGTGCAAATAGAAATAAAAAGAAAGCTAGGGTAACAATACTTATATTAAACAATAGACTTTAAAACAAAGACCATAGTAAAAGATAAAGACCATCACATAATGGTAATTGGGTCAATCCAACAAGAGGATATAACATTTGTAAATATTTATGCACTCAACGTAGGAGCACCTAAACATATAAAGCAACTATTAACAGACATAAAGGGAGAAATTGACAGCAATACAGTAATAGTGGGGAACTTTAATACCTCACTTACATCAGTGGATAGATCACTTAGGTAGAAAATCAACAAGGAAACATTGGCTTTAAGTGACACATTAGACGAGATAGACTTAATAGATACACACAGAACATTGTATCTAAAAACAGGAGAATATATTCTTTTAAGGTGCACATGGAACATTCTCCAGGATAGACCACTTGTTAGGGCACAAAACAAGTCTCAATAAATTTAAGAAGATTAAAATCATATCAAGCATCTTTTCTGACCACAATGCTACGAAAGTAGAAATCAATTACAAGAAGAAAACCACAAAGCAAAAACAAACACATGGAGACTAAACAACATACTATTAAATAATCAATAGGTCAATGAAGAAATAAAAGAGGAAATCAAAAAATACCTTGAGACAAATGAAAATGGAAACACAGTACTCCAAAATCTATGAAACATAGCAAAAGCTGTTCTAAGAGGGAAGTTCATAGCAATATAGGCTTACCTAAAATATCAAGAAGTTTTTCAAATAAACAATCTAACTTTACACCTAAAGAAATTAGTAAAAGTAAAAACAAACCCCAAAATTAATAGAGAGAAAAGAGTACAGATTAGAATGGAAATAAATGAAATAGAGAAATGATCCAAAAAAAGAAAGGATCAGTAAACCAAGAGCTGGTTCTTTGAAAAGATAAACAAAATTGATAAACCTATAACCAGACTCATCAAGGTAAAAAGAGAGAGGCCCAAAATAAATAAAATAAAAAATGAAGGAGGAAAAGTTCAACCACAGAAATACAAAGGATCTTAGGAGACTACTACCGACAATTATACACTAACAAAGTAAACCTAGAAGAAATGGATAAATTCCTCAAAACATACAATCTTCTAAGAGTGAATCATGAAGAAATAGAAAATCTGAATAGACCAATTACTAGCAAGCAGATTGAATCAGTAATCAAAAAACTCCCAACAAAAAAAAAGTCCAGGCTTCACAGGGGAGTTCTACCAAACATTTAAAGAAGTGTTATTATCTATACTTCTCAAATTGTTCCAAAAAAATTGAAGAGGAAGGAATGTTTCCAAACTCATTTACTGTGGCCAGCATCACCCTGATACAAAAAACAGACAAAGATGCTACAAAAAAAAAAAGAAAAAGAAATTACCAGCCAATATCCTTGATGAACAGATGCAAAAATCCTCAATAAAATATTAGCAAACTGAATTCAACAGTGCATTAAATGGATCATAAATCATGATCAAATGGGATTTATTCCATGGGTGCAAGGATGATTTAACATCTGCAAATTAATCAATGTGACATACCACATTAACACAATGAAGGGAAGAAATTCATATGATAATATCAATAGATGCAGAAAAAGCATTTGACAAAATTCAACATCCATTTATGATAAAAAGTCTCAAAAAAGTAAGTATAAAGAGAACATAACTCAACCTGATAAATGCCATAAATGAGAAACCCGCAGGTACCATCATAGTCTTTTCCTCAGGAAAGATAGGAACAAAGAAGAATGCCCATTCTCAGCACTGTTATTGAACAATGTATTGGAATTGCCACCACAGTTAGGCAAGAAAAAGAAAGAAAAGTCATCCAAGTTGGAAAAAAAGTAATAAAACTGTCACTATTTGCAGATGGCATAATACTATCTATAGAAAATCCTAACAATTACTCCAAAAAACTATTAGAACTAATAAATGATTTCAGTAAAATTGCAGGATACAAAATTCATTTTCAGAAATCTGTTAGGTTCCTTTGCACTAATAAACTACCAGAAAGATAAATTAAGAAAACTATGCCACTTAGAAGTACATCAAAAAGTATAAAATATCTAGAAATAAATTTAATGAAGGAGATGAAAGACCTTTACTGTGAACACTTTAAGACATTGGTGAAAGAAATTGAAAAGGACACACATAAATGGAAAAATTACTGTGTTTATGAATTGGAAGAATTAATATTGTTAAAATGCCCATACTATCCAAAGCAATGAAAAGATCTGTAATCTCCTATCAAAATCTCAATGGCATTTTTTGCAGAACTAGAACAAATAATCCTAAAATTTGTATGGAACCACCAAAGACCCTGAAGAGTCAAAGCTGTCTTGAGAAAGAAGAACAAAGCTGGCAGTATCATCCTCCTGGATTTCAAACTATACTCCAAAACAATAGTAATCAAAACAGTATGGAACTGGCACAAAAACAGACACAGATCAATGGAACATACCAAAGAACCCAGAAATAAACCCACACTTAAATGGTCAATTAATTTACAACAAAGGAGGCAAGAACATACAATGGGAAAATACACTCTCTTCAATAAATGATGTTGGGAAAACTGGACCACTACATGCAAAACAATGAAATTGGAGCATTTTCTTATATACAAAAAAAAAAAACCAAAAAAACCTCAGAATGGATTAAAGTCCTAAATGTGAGACCTGAAACCATGAAACTCCTAGAAGAAAACATAGGCGTAAGTAATCTATTATCAAATAGCTATTGGCTATTTCAGTCTTAGTGATATTTTCTTACCTCTATCTCCTCAGGCACATACAACAAAAGCCATAAAACAAATATTGCTACATCAAATTAAAGAGCTTTTTTGCACAGTGAAGGAAACCATCAACAGAACAAAAAGGCAATCTGCTGGATGGGAGAAGATATATCTGATAAGAGGTTAACATGCAAAATAGTTATATAAAGAACTCACACAATTCAATATTGAAAAAAATCCAATTAAAAATGGGCAGAAGAACTAAATAGACATTTTCTAAAGAAGACATACAGATGGCCAAGAGGCACATGACAAGATGTTCAACATCACTAATCATCAGGGAAATGCAGATCAAAACCATAATGGATATCACCTCACACCTGTCTGAATGACTATTATAAAAAAAACAAGAAATAAATGTTAGCAAGGATGTGGAGAAAAGGGAACCCTCATGCACTGTTGGTCAGAATTTAAACTGGTACAGTCACTATGAAAATCAGTATGGAGTTTCCTCAAAAAATTAAAAATAGTACTACCACATGATTCAGCAATTTCATTTATGGTTATTTATTTGGAAAAAAAAAGAAAATACTAATTGGGAAGACATACGCACCCCTAGGCTCATTGCAGAATTATTTACAATAGCCAAGATACAGAAGCAACCTAAGTGTCCATCAAAAGATGAATAGACAAAGAAGTGTGTGTGTACACACACAAACATATATGGAATGGAATATTACTCAGCCATAAAAAAGAATGAAATCTTGCCATTTGTGACAACATGTATGGACCTAGATAGAAGGTATTATGCTATGTGAAATAAATTAGACAAAGACAAATACCGTATCATTTCACTTATATGTGGAATCTGAAAAGCAAAACAAATGAACAAACAAAACAAAATGGAAACAGACTCATAGAAAGAGAGAACAAACTGGTGGTTGCCGGAGGAGAGGGAAGCAGGGGATAGGAAAATTGGTGAAGGCAGTTAAGAAGTACAATCTTCCAGGTATAAAATAAAATAAGACCATGGGGGTGTAATGTACAGCATAGGGAATATAATCAACAGTATTCTAAAAACCTTGTATGGTGACAGATGGTAACTAGACTTATTATGGCGATTATTTTAATGTATATAAATGTCATTCACTGTTGTAAACCTGAAAATAATATAGTATTGTATGTCTATTATACTTCAATTAAAAAATAAAAATTTTGAAAAATAAAATAAGAGGTCTTTGGGCAATACAATTCCTCCTTTCTCTTACAACTTTCCCAGTTTAGTTTCCTCTGTCACCTGCAACATTTGAACAAATGTTGTACCGATTTGGAAACACTCAACGGAAATCAAGATATAAACCAATAAGCAAAAGGATAGAAGATTTTCTTCAGTTTTTGGAAATCTGAGAGTGTGATTTTTTAAAAAATAAAACCTTGTGAAGACACGGGAATCATACTCAGGAAATGAAACTGGTTTGACATAGTGTCAAATTATATTTATCGGTGATGTCCCCAAATAATTTTCTAATTCACTCCTAGAGTTTTGTGGAGAAATGTCCAGGAGTCATTCCTGCAGACACCACTAGCACTGAATGGATGCACGTGGGGGACAACAACAGTGCACTGAACAAACAATGGCTTTTTCCCCACAAACACCAGTGGTGTCCCCATGGGGCAACACTGTATACTACAACCATTTTGGATTGATCCTGCCTTCACATTCATGCTGGGACCCATCTCTGTAAAATACTATAATGCTTGTAATATAAGCCTGTACAGTACCCAGTGCAGTTCTGCTTAGCCCTTTTCAAAACCCAAACCTTTAAAATTTATCTTTTCTATCTCAGTTTTTTCCCCTAACTCCTCATATAAGGTCTCTGAATGGTCCCATCACTATTTTCCTTGTTAGGAGGAGTAGTTATCAGTAGCAAACAAATCATTCTTGCTTTTCAGATGTTTTAAACAGAAAACAATCTGTATTCTTTTGAAATACCTTTATTTTAGCAAGTGTACCTTTGACTCCTTAGTGGATGTAGGATTTTATGTTTTCATTCACAAAAAAATTCCTATTTTTTTCTTTTTGCCCTGGCATTCCAGAGCTCTAGCATTGAAAACAGAACCTGGAGTTCAGAAAACCCTGCACATTTATTGGCCTTGAAAGTATGCAACACATCTAGCCACATAATTGAAAATAATAAGGCCACAATAAATGGGATGGCCCCAGGGTAAAACACCCAAGGGACTCAATTGGTGACACTTTGCATCAATGTCCATGCATCATGGTAATTGAGGTAACATAACCAATTACCACATTTTAATTAGAGTTCTAAGAACTTGAGAAAATTTGCAATGATGAGATAGCTCACTTTTAAAAAGAAAAGGAGGGAAGGAAGGAAAGAAGAAAGGAAGGAAGGGAAGGAAGGGAGGCCTGCCTACATAATATGTTACTCAAGCTTGTTTCTTGTAAGCAGAGTTTGCATAAAATGATGTTTTGTGAGTCTTTATTTGTAATGCTTTTTCTATCTCTCAATCTTATTATTTGGTGATGTGCTTTGAGAAACCAAGTATTTTAGAATGCTCTTTGTGACTAAAGTAATAGAGCGCTCTCACCCAAATATGACTGATGGTTTTAGAAATTTATGACCAAAGAAATTCTCTAGAAAGTGGCCTTGGCTTATAATTTCATTTCCTATCTAAGTGTTTCTCACCATTGTAACTTGGAGATTAATTCTAAGTTTTAAGTCAGTGTCTGAACACAATGACACATTATTAAATTACGTATTTCTCTGGTTCTGGTTGCTAAACAAAAATAGACTTGGATTCCACCCACCCCCCTCAAAAAATTAAAGGCAGAAAGAATTACTGCATTTAGAAAATAATTTTGACTTGTGGCAATTATTTTTATAAGGCTAGAGTTTAAGTGAAAAACCTCCTGTAAAATTTTAGTGCTGCTACATAATCAAGTAATTATGTAATTACTTGTACTTAATTACTTACAAGAGAGATGGTTGTTAAAAGATCTTTATACATGTCAAAAAACAGCTTTCTTCTTTAGAGAATTTCTAGCCAAGCTTCAAATACCAAAAAGCTCTTTTAAAATAATTTCCAAGAAGTTTCTTTTTCTTTCATAAATTCTTTACCATTTTTTTCAAATGTATGAAAGTGCATTATACACAGCTCTCCATTCCCTCTCTCCTGTTTCCACTCAGTGAGAACAAGGAAGGAGGGGAGAGGGGAAGGAAGGAAGAAAGAAGGAAAGTTGAAGGGGTTGATGTTAAATATAAGATACGTGTCCTTAGTGTAAGGATTTCCTGTAAACAAGAGTAGATTTTCAAGGGAAGTTGAGTAATTTCCTTTCCTTGAGTATTGCAGTGGAATGCCGTGACCAAGAGCTTAGCCCAGACTTTCCCACTTAGCAGCACTGTGATCATGGCAAATTTTCTAGCTTTTCTATGCTTCAGTTTCTTCATCTATAAGATGGAGGTAGACAATAATATCCACCTCGGTTTATGTGAGGTTTAAATGAATTAATAGTTGCAAAGTCCTTTGAACAACTGCTGCCTCAGAGTCAATAAATGTTAGCTGTTATTATTATTTATTACAGGAACCGAGTCTTATTTATCTTTGTAATTGTCTAGAAATCAATACATTGCCTGGCATACTGGGCAATGAATATCTTTTTACTTAATAAACACATGAGCAAATGGAAGAGAAGTGAGTAGTAGCTGAGGAAATCTTGTGCAATAGATTCCATGGTTGACATAACTTCTCCATTCCAGCCAGAATTGGCCAAACCTAAACCAGTTAAATTAATTCTAGACACACCCCTCTCAGCACTGGTTGATTTTATTTTCTCTATTGTTCTCTTATTTTTACTTTAATTGATGTCTTCTGTTTTAGGCTAAGATAGCTCTTCTTTTCCCTTCAGTTTTCTAAGATAGGAGCTTAGTTTATTAATTTTTAGATCTCTCTTCTTTCCCTAATATATGCATTTAATGCTATAAATTTCCCTCTAAGCACTACTTTTGCTGCATCTCACAATCTTGATGAATTGTATTTTTATTTTTATTTAGTTTACAATGTTTAAAAATTTCTCTTGATACTTCTTTAATCCATGTCTTATTTAGAAATGTGTTTTTTAATCTCCATATATTTGAGGATTTTTCAGCTGACTTTCTGTTACTGATCTCTAGTTTAATTCCATTGTGGTCTGAGAACATACATTGTAGGTATGATCTCTGTTTTTTAAAATTTGTTAAAATGTATATTGTGGCTCAGAATATGGTCTGCCCTGGGGAATGTTCCATGTAAGTTTGAGAAGAATGTGTATCCTGTTGTTTTTGAGTGAAATTTACATAAATGTTTATTAGATCCAGTTGCTTGATAGTGATATTCAGGTCAGCTGTATCCTTACTGGTTTTCTGCCTGATTGATATATCAGTTACTGAAAGAATGGAGCTAAAGTGGAGTCCTCAGCCACTGGTTGAAATCCAGCTATAGTAATGAATTTTCTGTTTCTCCATGCAGTTCTATCAGTTTTTGCCTCACACATTTTGATGTCCTCTTGTTAGACGCGTACATGTTTAGGATTGTTGCTTCTTCTTGGGGTATTGATCCCTTAATTATTATGTAATGCCCCTCTTTATCTCTGATAATTTTCCTTGTTTTCTGAGTCTGCTTTGTCTGAAATTTATAAAGTTAGTCCAGCTTTCTTTTGATTGATGTTAGCATAGTATATCTTTTGGCATTCTTTTAACTTTTCTGAATTTTTGTGTTTAAAGTGGAGTTCTGTAGACAACATATAGTTGGATCTTCTTCTTTTATCTACTCTGAAAATCTGTTTTAATTGTAGTACTTAGACCATTCACATTTAAAGTGATTATTAATATAATTGGATTAATATTTATCATGTTTGTAACTATTTTCTATTCATTGCATTTGTTCTTTATTTCTTTTCCTTGTTTTCCTGCTTTTTAAAGTTTAAATGGCACATTTTGTATCGTTTCATGTTGTCTTCTCTTTTAGCAAATCAAAAATTATAGTGGTTGTCCTAGAACTTTCAAGACACATGTTAAACTAATCCAAGCCTGCCTTCAAGTGTAGGGCAAGTGACTTATAACAAGAGATTTCTCTATTCTTTCCTGCTATCCCTTATAACACCACTGCCATTCATTTCCCAAAACATTGTTTCCATTACTACTTTAGATAAACAGTATCTTTTAGCTCAGTTAACAATAGGAAAAATGATTTTATTTTACCTTCATTTATTCCTTCTTCATTGCTTTTTCCTTTATAGAGATCCAAGTTTCTGATCTATGTAATTTTCCTTCTTTCTAAAAACTTCTTTAGTGTCCTTGTGTTTATCTCCTCTGTTGCTTTTGAGGTTTCCTAAGAATTCTTCAGATATTTTGCCACTCTTTTAGCTGTAATCCACTCTCTACTGGCACTCTATGTGGTGTAGATAATGAGCGGGGGAGGAGAAGTGTTTTATAATTTTAAGATTAACTCTCAGTTTGGGACACCTGGGTGGTGCAGTCACTTGAGCATCTGACTCTTGGTTTTAGTTCAGGTTGTGGTCTCAGGCTCATGAGATCAAGCCCCACATTGGGTTCCCTGCTCAGTGTGGAGTCTGCTTCAGATTCTCTCTTCCTTTCCCTCTGCCTTTCCCACTCGTGCACGCTCTCTCTCTCTCCAAATAAATAAATAAATCCTTAAAAAAAAAAGATTAACTCTCAGTTTTAGTGAGCGTGTGCCCTTGGGCTGTGTCCTTTATAAATGTTTCTTAGTTTTCCTACCCCTTCAGGGAGACAGGAAAGCTAGGAGTTCCAACCAGTTATGGCTCTAGTAGCTTCTGCTTTCAGTAAGTAGATCTCATTTGTGATTGTCTGGACTTGCCTGCTTCTAAGATTTCAGAATATCAGTTTTCCTGGCAACCTCAGTGCTTGGATGGGTACAAGAAAAGTCACTGGCCTTCACTTTGTTTAGCTTTTCCTTCTTTTGAAGACAGGAGTGACAACATCCAAAGCTCTTTACCTATCAGAGCTAAAATCAGAAGTCCTCAGCACTAGTTGAAATGAAGTGTTCTAGGGAGTGCCTGGGTGGCTCAGTCGGTTAAGCATCTGCCTTAGGCTTGGGTCATGATCTCAGGGTCCTGGGATCGAGCCCCACATCGGGCTCCTTGCTCAGGCAGGGTGCCTGCTTTTCCCTCTCTGCTCTATCCCTCCCCTTGTTACGCTTTCTCTCACTCTCTCTCAGATAAATAAATAAAAAATCTTTGAAAGAAAAATAAGAAATGAAGTGTTCTAACCCAAACTAGGGCTCCGGAGTTTAGTACTAGCTGCAGTAGAAGGGCAAACCTGATCCAAGGCTGCAGGCTGTAAATCCAAGAGAAATCTAAGATGCAGGATAGGATCAAGCAGAGGAGTTTCAAACCTAGATTGAAGCAGAAGGGCTATGAACAGTAAGCCCAAAAGCAGTGAGAGTGATTCCCGAAGGAGTGCGGACCTTTTTGATAGAGAATCTGTAGAAATGGAACTATTGTTGGTATAAGTGGTTTGGGGCTGGATGTAGGCTTCTATTTCCTGAGTAGTTTGGGGGTGACGAATTGATGAAAAGTCACACTCTCCTTTTTCTGTTTTCACCATCCTAGTTTTAGTCCACTCCTGGCACAGCTTAATGGCTAGAGTAGACTCCCTGTCAGTGTGTTGATTTCCAACTAGCCTCTTTAGTCACTCAGCATACCACTGTCTGGCTTTACTGACAGAAATACCATTGGAATGATGTTATCCCCCTGAACAAGGATATGTTGTAGCTCCATTTTGCTTGCAAATTTGAGTTCATAAACTTCCAAGCCACATATACTAGCCCCACTCTGACTACTGTCAACCTAAGTAAGGAGTAAACTGAGGCAAGCTCGAATGACTAGAAATTGAGTTTATTCAGGAATCCAGAGGAATTGTAATTCAGGAAATGCATGCTGTAGCAAGCTACAGGTGAGTCCACGGAGGGTTTGGGGTGAGCTGTATTTATAGGCAAAGAGTATAAAGGTTGGGAAGTCCAGCCAGAGTCCAAGCAATAAGTTCATTGACTTGAGGATGGGGAGAGATTCTTGGCAGATCATTGATCAGGAGATAAGTCTCAATCTTGTGTAAGTCAGGAATTTAAGATAAATCAGTTTCTCAGTTCCTAAGTTCTGTTCTTCTGAGGGAGAATGTGTGAGATTCTCCAGTCTCTATCCTCCAGTTCCATTTTGTATTAAAATCCTTTCACACTACATAAACCATTTGCCCTAATAATTGCCCATCCAGTTAGTTCTAAATTCTCAAAAAATGGGCAAAGGGTATGATCAAATGATAAATAAATACAAAGTAATAAATACAAATGGTTACTAATCCCATGAATAAATATCCAATCCAATTAGTAATGAAAAAAATGCAAAGTAACATAGTTTGTAAATTGCTATTTCTTACCCATCAAAAGGAGGGAAAATTAATGACATATTCCCGTGTTAGAGAGGTGAGAATGGGTTGCAAGCTGGCATAATTACGTGTTTAGCTACTTATCAATATCCTAAAAGTTGTCACACCCTTTGGCCTAGTATTTATTCTTCTCAAATTTACTCTCAGAAAATAATCTGAGCCATTTATATGAATATGTCTATCATGTCTTATTTAAAAAATCAAGCATAAATGGAAACAATAGGGATTTATAATATGTACTTAAGTAAACTGTAAGTTGTTGGAATATTTAAACCCATTAAAATCATGTTTTTTAGAAATGTTTTTCAAATCCTATTAGTTTTACTTTCTTTTTTTTTTTTTTTAAGGTTTTATTTATTTTTTGACAGAGAGAGACACAGTGAGAGAGGGAACATAAGCAAGGGGAGTGGGAGAGGGAGAAGCAGGCTTCCCGCAGAGCAGGGAGCCTGATGCGGGGCTCGATGTGGGGCTCGATGTGGGGCTCGATGTGGGGCTCGATGCGGGGCTCGATCCCAGGATTCGATCCCGGGATTCCGGGATCATGACCTGAGCTGAAGGCAGACGCTTAACAACTGAGCCACCCAGGCGCCCCATTAGTTTTACTTTCAAAAGAGCTCTGAAGTCCATCCAGTTTTCCCTAACATTACGCCACCTTAGTCGGAGCTATTGGCATCTCTCATAAAGTGTTTAGGATATTACGTGGCACAGAGAAAGTGCTCAGGAAATGTTAGTTATTCCGTTTACCTGTATCACTGCAGTAACGTCTAAAGTTGTCTTCCTCCCATCAAGTTTTGGCCCCCTTCCAGTCTGATCTCTAGCCTGCAGCCCATGTAATCTTTTAAAAAACACTCTTCTGATCACTCCACTTTGCCTGCTTCTGCAGACTTATTTCCAGTCACATATCCTGTCTCTGCAGGCCAGACCCACTACCTGCTGTCAGGCCCCCAAATGCAGCATGTTCCTCCTGCCTGAGAGCCTTGTTCCTTCTGCCTTTACCACTCACCATGCTGTGAGTTGCCTCCCAGAAAATTCTTATTATCCTTCACAAATCAGGGGAAGAACCACTTCCTCAGGCAAGCTTTTCTTGACCTCTTGGAGTAGATCAAGTTCGCTTCTTATATCTTATCACAGATTGTAATCTTACCCACTAGGTAAATCTTACCCACTAAAACTTGTCTGTTTTATTCAGGACAGGACAGTCAATAAATATGTGCTGAATGAATTTGCTGAATATATTTTGTTGAATGAATGACATTGTCTACAAAGTTCATATTAACTTTCTTTAGTCTACTTATTTATTTTTTCTTCCTGTATCAAATTGCCATTAATTCAGTCTTCATTGACCCACTTCTCCACCTTCTCATATATTCATGGCTTTCCCAATCAAAGAAACCTCTAATTATATTTATGTCAAGTATAGCTTCCCATCCATGTACCTTGAATTAGTTAGAGGTGAGCTAAGATATTGAAACCTTCATCCCGCCTGGTGGAGGGGTAGAGGGGGTGATGCTGGGCAGGGCCTGGGAGGAGTCCAGGCCATTTGCCTTCTGTAGTGAGGCACCTCTTCCTTCCTTCCTGGTAAGCAAGTCTATATTAGCATTTTTGATATGTCATAACTTGAAAAAGATTGGGAAGCACTGGTCTAGAAATAATAGGTATTAAGCCTTAATACCAACCCGGTGATCTTGAAGCAATAGTCACATTTAAATTTTGATTGAAGAGAAAACATTTAATTGAAAATGCCAGTAGGGTCAAATAATTTTCTTATCCTGCTATAGGAAGATCAGATTTACTCTACTTTTCTTTTTTATTCAGGTCTAATATTATAGGTCTGTTGTTTCACTAGAGTTTTGTGTTTATGATTTTTTAACATATAAATGACTAAGTTTGCTGAATGTCAAGAAAAGATTTTGTTTTGTCATTGAGGGGGTTAAAATTGAAATACCAATATTGAAAAAGCAAATTTTTGCATAGAAAAGTATAGTAAAGCAAGATAGTAAAGGCAAATCCATAGGCCCTAAGTCTGAAAAACCAAAGGTATTTTAACTTAGGTTAAATATTCTTCCCATAGTCATAGTACCATCAGTATATCATTGCTGATTATGCAAGAGTTGGATTCTGAATATTTTACCTATTTGCAAGGAAGGTTTGTTGTCTGATTACATTGGGTCATGGAATTGGAAGGGACTGAACCTATTGGTACATAATCAAGAGTACCTTAAGTACCTACTATATGCTCAGCATTGTTCAGAGATTTATCTACACAGAAGTACAACAGGACATGATCTTCACTCTGAAGAAATTGGCAAGCTATATGGAGCGATAGTAAGATAATATTGACATAAATGAGACAATAATTATTCCAATCTGTGTTTGAGCTGAAAATGACAGCACCAATTACAAAACTAAATACAAAGCTGCAAGATACTTGAGAGGTGAGTCTGTGCTCAGTTCACCTTTCTATCTGCTCAGTGATTGGGCCGTACTATGCAGTAAGCGTTCGGTGAACATTTGTTGAATGATTAAACAAATGTCAATACTAAATTGTATGATTCTATCACTGGTGTATGAATCAAATGAGAGAGAAACCGCTGAGGGCAGAGTATCCAGATCAATCTTTATAGAGGAGTTTAAGACTGAATTTTGGGAGACTTGGTGAGGGCAATAGAAACCACATTCATTCATTCATTCAGAAAATATTTATTGAGTAGTTGCTATGAACAGAGGCATGGCGACATGAGTGAGCAGGGGATATTCATGGGGCATTTACTGTGGTGAAGGTCAGCTTTGGAAGCATTAAATTAAATTTTGGTCATTTTTATATGACCAGATTATAGAATGCCTTAAAAGTCAGTCAGAATAATTTAGAAGAGAAAAAAGCCACTGAAAGTTGTTGGTGTTTGGTTTGTTTTGTTTTGTTTTTAATGACAGGAGTAATACCATGAAAGGATTTATTTTAGGAAGCTTGGTTTGAGAAGTGGTATGTAGGATTATCCTGAACCACACTGTTCTCCCTTCTGTCTTTAAAAAAGTCTAGGGATAGATTTTTCACAAGCTTTCATGGGAGTCTATGAGAATGTTTATTTGCCCTTTCAATAGCAAATCCTTCTGGTGAGTCTCACCTTCTTTTTCTTGCTGCAGTGTAATTCCATTTCTTGAGTTTGGAGTTTTGGAAAGAGAGAACTTTTTCATTGTCCTAGTCATGGTAACCTTCCAAATGCTGTGGAAAATAAGTCCCTGTATAGCCTTTTCCCCCACCAGGTAAAATAACTCCCAACTCCCTTGACCTTTCTCAAATGATTTGTTTCTTCAATGTTAAAGAACATTCCTTGACTATTAAACTTTAACGATATCTAACCAGCTAGATTCTCCTGCATGGCCCTGATTTCTCCCCTTGTTTTTACACTTAAGCGAAAGTAAGTATCATGACAATTACTTCTAAATATTAAAGTACTAGAAGCTCCTAAAATAATCCCATTTCAAGAGCAGTTTTTGCATATAAGAAAAGTCACCCTTGTCCAATGTGGGATAAAGAAGTTTTAATTTGGTGGAAGCTAAAAATATCTGGCATTCTCAGGCACCTGGGTGGCTCAGATGGTTAAGCGTCTGCCTTCGGCTCAGGTCATGATCCAGGGTCCTGGGATCGAGTCCCGCATCGGGCTCCCTGCTCCTTGGGAGCCTGCTTCTCCCTCTGCCTCTCTCTCTCTCTCTGTCTCTCATGAATAAATAAATAAAATCTTAAAAAAAAAAAAATCTGGCATTCTCTTTATTCCTCACCTTGTCACCATCATCACTTGTTGTTACCTTCTTAGCTCTTCATATAGCTCTTGTCATCCCCAAGAACTGGAAAGGTTGCCATATTATTATGGCAATAAATATCTAGAGTTGTCCCTTCCTCCCTAGGATGCCCATACATCTAGCCATGAACAAGAAGGGTCAACTCATTTGAAGCAAGCATGCCATCGGCATGTGCAGGAATGAGGAGAGAAGAGAAGTTAGCTAAGGACTCTAGGCAAGTTCTGTCCACTCTGTGGTATGTTCCCAGCTAGAGCTTTAATGGGCCCAGATGGCCTACTGGACCTGCCTTAAAGAGCAATGCGCTCAGCCAGAATTATCAAGGGCGGCACGAGGGCGAGGTAGGGATTCAGGTATCTGTATATTAAAGGTCATTCCTGTACGATGACTAACCCATGTCATTCAAATCGAGGCATAATTGCAATCGGTTGAACTCACAAGACAAAAGCACAGAATATGAAGGGATCCAAAGGATCCAGGCCTTTTTGCTCTTTTTCTTGTTTCACGGTCTGAAAGAAGCCACTTCAAATGAGGGAAGGGAATCCAATTTTCCAAAAGCAGTTCCTCTGTATTTTTTTTTCTTTCTGAGAGGAACTCCTACAGTAGCAGTGGCAAAATAAACAACGATGTGTTGGATTTTGTTTCTCTTTATCTATATGACATTTGTGTCATCACCGGCGCTCTAATCCATATTCAGGTCTTCATGTTTGGTGTGCAGTAATATGTAAATTATCTTACCAGCTGCATGGAGCAGTGTTTGTTTATTCTATTTCTTTGGGCACTTCACAGAACTGAATTTCTGCCAAAATGGGGCTGCTTCGGGAGCACTAATGCTCCACGAGGAAGTTTTGAAAGGAAACGCACATCGTAAGTCTTCACTCTGTGAAGCAGCAAAATCAAAACAAACTTTCTGTTTACTAAAATATCGGTATTATGAATGTAAAATAATGTGTTTGTTAAAATATAATGAGCGTGCTGCCCATCTCGGGGATGCTCGGCATACGTGGGTTTTGGAAATGAGGACACAATGCTGAGAGAGCTGGTGCATTTTTATTCTTGGAGAGAAAGTAGGTGAAATGAAACAGACAGAGACAACATCTCGAAGTTTAAGGGGAAAAGAAATATTTCAACATGCATATTAATCTCTGGAAACACATGGCATTTACATGCATTTAAATGTGGACAGCTGTGGCGTTTAAGTGTTAAAAAATTTCATTAATGATGCATAGAGCTATCTACTTCTGTTGGCAGGCCTTTCAGTCTTCAATCTGACACTTCCTTTTTTATCCAGCAAGCTAATTTCCCCTCTTTTGTGAGTAGTAACTGTTTTCACACTACTGCTTACCCAGCAAGCCTCCTTATTGTTTCATGGTTAATTATCTTCTCTAGCTTCACCTTCCCCAGCGTAGGGAGCAGGACTGTTCCTCCCCAGCACTAATGAAAGCTGGGTTTTATGGGTACACTGTGTAAATAAATGCAAGGTCTGATCAGGCAACATAATAAATGAGTTCCTAAAGTTTATGGAGTCACAGCTCATCTAGTGATTTTGCTAAATAACGAGAGAAAATGATTAATTTGGTGGGAGGAGGGACTTTAAATTTGGAGAAAAAAATCATGCTTTGTTACCTTGGTATGGAGCCTATCTGCAGATAAACATAAGGGATCTCTAGTTCTCCATGTATTCCCCACGCTTCCTAATAGCAGCGGTGATGTTTGCCAGGAGAATGTCTTGTGTAAAGTAGACCTTTGAAAAATATTGTTGATTTGGTAAGAGCTGGAGGTCACCTACATTATAGTACCCTGATTACTTGCTATTTATTAAGGAAAAAAGAAAAAAAAAAGCAGTCAAGGTTTATGTAGTCAACGTATGCTACGCCATGCACGGGCTGCAAACAAAGCAGGGATAAGTCACAAATGCTACTGTTGTCGAGTGCCTAGAGTAGAAAATTCAGCAGGTCTTGCCCAGGTAATTAGCTCCACCGGCTGGTTGGTGTCTTGCCTCCCTGGACTATAAACTCAGCATATTCTCTAAATTGCCATCTTAAGGATCCCTATCTGAAGGGTTTGGGGCTTAGAGTTACTTTTGGTTATTTTTGCCTTTGCCTTGCAAAAGGATTTTAAGGGATTAAGGTGACCCTAAACCTCTAATATAGCTTTTTATTTTTTTTTAATTTACAAAATGAATTCACATTTTGAGATCATTTTTTCTCTAGAATGAAATTTATATGTCTTTGACTTGGGAACCTTTGATTTGGGTTACAGTTTGAATTAATGTTCCAACATTCAAAACTCTCAAGTGCCTCCTCCATGAGAGACCAGGACCAGAGCTCCTATTGCAATCAAGACAGTTTTTAAATATAATCGGATCTTAGGATCCTTAATATTTCTTGAGATCGCAAAAAGAAAAATCCCCCCAGGGATTCTGCATTTTTAACGTGTCTAAGGATTCTAGGAATCAAAAGTATAAAATCTCTTGGAAACTTACTTCAAAGATGTTTATTACCTTATAGGAAAATTCATCCTGAAATTTCAAGCAGCTTTTCCAGAATCAAGTGTAACTTGTATACTCTCTCATCACTTTTATGGAGGGAATAGTGACAATGCCAGGGAGATGTTCTAGCAATTCTGAGAATGTTTAGCTCTCCCTAAGTCTGAAAGCAATTACCTTTAAAGGAGTCTATTAAAGGTATAAATCAAATGAAATAAAATCAGATAATAGAAACAAGGGTTAAGCCATCATAAGAAAGTGAATCATAGATGAGCTGCCTGTTAATCATCTTAAACCTTGGGCCAATCAGATGATAAACTCAGAAAAGCAAGATAAGTTTGATTGATTGGGAGGGAAAAGAGACTAAAATTATATGTACCATTTTTGATAATCTGGTTTATCAAAATTGGCCAACATTTTAGTCTTAGTTTTTTTCTCCGAACATTGCGTTGTAATCACAGTCTTAGAATTAAAAAAAATAAAAACCAAAACGAAACCACCCACACCCTATTTATCTGAGAGGAGCAAACAATTAAGAACAATAATAACACCGTGTTGGCTCTTAATGGTGAGAATGAAAAGACACACAATTCTCTCAACTAATACGTACTTTGTAAAGAGCATTATCCGATGTTTGGCTTTCCAGGCAGACCTCAGCATGTTGGCAAGGCTCTCCTTATACATTAGGCTACCTCAGGAGCATGCCACAAATCTCGTGTTCTTAAAATTCAGTCTGAACTTGGAAACCCAAGTCTATGTCACAGAGAAGCCTGTGTGCTAGGAAACTTCATTTGTTGACAGCACTTTTCACCTCCTCTTTACTACGAATGTGCTCGTAGGTTTTAAAAAATGCAGGTTTTTATTAATGGGAGATCCTTATTATAAAGGAGCGACAAGAGTCTACTTTTCACTAAGGCAAAGGTGAGGCAAAAACAACATCCAGAGGCACAAAACTCAAATGTTATGTCAGTCCTGACTGTCAAAAGGCAAACACTAAACAGCTAAAACAATGCCAGAAAAATGAGGCCAGATGTTATCATTAGGGGGAAGAAAGTTGTTTACGAGACTTGACATGTGGTTCCAGTCATTGTCATCCAAGTAGGTTTACCACGTGCTAGAGTGTAGAAAATGCCACCATTTTATTGTGGTTGGGTTTTTACAACTTTACCGAAGTTATGTTTCTTCTGTACTTCCTTTTATTTGTTTCCGTTCTTTATAATACTGAAGAGGTCAGATAAAGACATTCTTTTATTTAAAAATTTCTTCCTAAGTTCTCTTTTTGATTCATTTTTAAGCAATTCTGAATTTAGTTACTTTCTTGAAACTCTGGGGAAAAATTTTCAGGGAAACAAAATAGGGACGAAGAAGAGAAAAATAAGTAATTTTCCTATTTAGTCTGTTGTGACTATGATGAAAGTGTCAATATGTTTGCATATAATGCAACAGTCAAGACAGAATAATTTATTTACCAATGATAGTAAGATGGTTTTTCTAATTACTTCTGGTAAAACACTCCAGAGCTTGGTGGGAAGGTACCTTTTTTCCACAGTGGATGCCTAAGAGATACAAGTAATGATTTGTACAAGAATTAATGTGTTTAAGGACAACATAGCTTGGAGCAAGGCGTCTGACTATTGCTACGTGGCTTTAGTACTACCAACACTGAGGCTACTGCACCTACGAGTTCTTTAGTGATTGTGACAATATCTAAATGTCCTTAATTGATTGGCGCAAACATATTGCTTCTTAATCTAAATAGCCCTCCTGTGGGGCAGGCTCTCCAGTGAAACTGAAGTTGCAGAAAGGAAAGAAAGCAGGGCTTATATTTTATGGATCCTTCTTTCGTCTGTGGAATTCCTTCCTACAGCCTCATGATCACCTTGTTTATTGAACCTTGCACATTCTTTGGCTTCCGTGGTCGCTCCACTTCTATTCCCCTTCCAAGACTGATGCTGGAGGACAAGAAAGGTGGTGAAGAGCACCTGGTAGGACAGGGCTCCCAATTTCAACAGCAGTTTTACTGTGGATCTGGGGTTCCTTCAGGCTGACACATCCGATGCTCATTTCCTCACCTCCCAGCCTCTAGGACCTTACCTCTCTAAGGTTACAAATGACTTTCTTCTTGCTAATTCGGTGGCTTTCCCTCACCTCCCATTCTCCTTATCTTTTCTACTGTTCTGACACTCTTAAGCACCCACTGCTTTAAATGTCCCCTTCTCTCAGCTCCCAGAATATTATACCAGTCCTACTTGGATTTTCCTGCTGTTTGTTTCGTTTGCTGGTTGCTCTTCCCTCCTATAAAAGTACCCATAAAGCTCTATCCCATGTGCCTTTGCTTCTTACTGTTCCCTCTTCTTGCAATGTCCCCCTCCCCCCCCAAACTTTCTCTTGAGTTCCTTTCTCTTCAACATAGCCTATATACCCTGCAAAATAATAGACAACAGCAATGTGGCTAAACTCAAGGCAGGGGAGTCTGTAGGGTGAAAAGAGGCAAGACAGAACTGTGAGACATACTGTCATCTAAAAGGCAACTGAAACGGATTTTATGAGGAGGCTTAGCATCAAAGTAATCAAAAGAGGAAAAAATTCAAGAAAAATGGAGTCAAATACTACAGAGGAATCCAGTAAAATAAGGTCAAAGGAGATTGGACTATCCCAGCAAATAAGGGCTCTATTAATCCCAGTCCTCCCTCCTCAAGAGACTGCTGGCTGCATCAAAACGAATGAAGTTGAACCAAGAGAAGTGGTACACACGGCATGCTCTTTTCTTCAGCGTTTCTGAGAATGATGAGCATGTGCACAGACCAAAGGAGTGTGTAATAAAAAATTATCTTTATTTGATAATATATGCACTGAGATATAAATGAATTCAGAAATATTATCTCTTGTAATATTTTTTTTTAATTTATTTGAGAGAGAGAGAATGAGAGACAGAGAGCATGAGAGAGAGGAGGGTCAGAGGGAGAAGCAGACTCCCCGCCGCGCAGGGAGCCCGATGCGGGACTCGATCCCGGGACTCCAGGATCATGACCTGAGCCGAAGGCAGTCGTCTAACCAACTGAGCCACCCAGGCGCCCCTCTTGTAATATTTTTATAAGCAAGTTCCTCAATAGAGTGATGAAGTCCTGTTATGTTTGATGGTGTTACAGGCTCTGAAACTCAACAGGACTGAAGACTCCTATTAGATTGTTTGTTTATTTTATTTTATTTTATTTTATTTTATTTTTTAAATATTTTATTTATTTGAAAGAGAGAGGGAGCACGCGCACAAGTGGGGGGAGAGGCAGAGGGAGAGGGAGAAGCAGATTCGAATGCAGGGCTCAATCCCAAGGCTCCAGGATCATGACCTGAGCCAAAGGCAGATGCTTAAGTGACTGAGCCACGCAGGTGCCTGTTCTGTTTTTTTTAATTGGGGTAAATTAGCATAACATAAAATTAATCATTTTAAAGTGAGCAATTCACTGACATGGAGTACATTCATGTGTTGTGTAACCATCACTTCTATCTAAGTCCAAAACATTTTCATTGCCCCAAAAGGAAACCCCACAAATGTTAAGCAATTGCCTCCCTTTTCTTTCCCTCAGGCCCCTGGTGACCACCAATTTTTATTCTGTCTCTATGGACTTACCTAGCCTGAAATTTCATATAAATGAAGCCATACAACATGTGACTTTTTCTCTATGGCTTTCACTGAGCATAATGTTTTTGAGGATACTAGCTTTTATAATTGAGAGGTGGCACCAGCTAGAAAGTCAGAAATTTTCTAGGTAGTTTCACCATGGCAGAATGTAACTTCGGGACCTTTCCCCAGATCTCTTCAATAGTTCATGAGACCACAGCCAAGTCTTTCTTCATGCAGTTACCTCAGTAAAGGTTTTTGAGAACCTGCTTTCTGTCAGGCACTGTTTCAGGTTTGGGGGCTCTAGTGGAGAGAAGACAGACAAAGCCCCTGCCCTCGTGGAGTTTACATCGGGAGGAAAGCCCCTGATTCTTAATATTGGACTCTCTTTTGTCCCTGGGCCCTGTTGAGAACTAAGGCAATTTTTGCTATTATTAAACTCACTTTAAAACAACATCTAATGGATTTTTCATTTTCAACTATTTCAGAAATGTCTGTATCGTCAAGACTAGGAAATATGTCCATGTCAGTACTCATTTTAGTGAGATTTGTGAGATGACTTTGGGTTTTACTTGTCTGTTTTGAGTTTCTGATCAGCTTTGTTATTGAAAAAGAGCATTCACTAGAACAGTTTTTGATCATTAGTGTGAGATAGACTTTCAAAGCATTTTCTGAGCTGAGACAAGTTACTTTAACATTATTGTCAATCTGATAGATAGTGAGCAGGATTTGATTGCTCTCATGTGTCAGTTGTGATAGAAATTCACAGACAATGGACCTGCCTTTTTTTTTTAAAAAAAGATTATTTTCAGGAAATAGAAAGTGCTTGAGTTATGGGCCTTGCTGAGAGCTGGGCAGGTGTCTTTTCTCATCTGGTTATTCCTAAGGGATAAGCCCAGTCAGGACAAAGACAAACCCACACCCCATTTACAGCAGTGGGAGTGAGTAAGGGATCTAATTGATGTTTATTTCATTAAATTCCATGCATGTGGTTGTCCTAAAGAGATTAGTCAACCAGCCACCAGTCTTCATGCAAACATAGTTATGGTTATTTAATTGTCAGTCCTGTCCCACTTCAGCAAAGGGAATCTATGCTGATAGCTGCCAGTCATTGGCGCCTACTGTGTGCCAACCCCCTGCCTCCCCCCCATCCCATAGGACTTGACATACGTTTTCTCGTTTGAAGGTCCCAACACTCCCTAAGGTAGACCCAATGTGCTGTGATTATCTTGGATACACAATTGATGGAACTGAGGCCTATTAAATAGTTGAACTAAGTAACTACTAACTGTTAAATAACTTGCCCAGGACCACAGAGCTAACATGTGAGAGAGGGGATCCAGGATTTACACTCAGATCTATTTGAGTTTCTGCCCTAAATCCCCAAATGGTTGATAAACATTTAGTGAACATTTTTTTTTTCATCCCATTTCTTTTTCATCTAACTCTGAATCTATCTCTGCCCCTAAAAGAGGCAGATTACAACAAACTCTGAGTTCTCTTAAAAGCTGTCTTTCCATTTTCTGAGAACTAGCAATTTGTTATGGTTGTTGATGTTGTTTTTGTTTTTAAAAAATTTCCACCTAAGTCAAATTTAGGAAAACAATTTTGCATCTAATGCTCAGTAACTCTGGTTTTAGATTTGGAGGGGGAGGCAAGAGAAAATAATTGCATCAGAAAAACAGAGCAAATATATGAAAGTTGGAATTTCCCCTTGTTTAATTTGATTCCCCCACCCTGATCTATATGTATTATTTCTCCTTCCTGTCCACCATCTCAAACTTCCATGTGGCCTGCTTTTTGCTCTAAGGTAAATACGCAGATCTTTACTCAATTACAGTTAATCATGTTTCTGTTTTTATCATTTTTATTTATTTGTATGTTTTTGTTACATTCCACTTGTCTATAGATAAATCTCTATTCCCAAGACTTTGCAAGTGGTGCTTCTTAATAAACTCCTGGATCTGGAATAAATAGGAGGAACACAAATTACAAGACCTCCTAATGGTTTTGCCCATTTAGAGCACCAGAAATTCGACTGAAACAGTTCAGTTCATGCTGATCTTTTTGACCTCCTTTAGTTTTTTCAAAAGATGCAAATTTTTAAAGGAAATTAAAGGAATCTAGAGGTAGCTTTATCAAATCTCTGTTGGGGTGTTTTATATGATGTCAGGTTCCTTCATCCCCACACTTTAGCTGGTAATGGTTTCTCATCTCTTATAAAAACCCATTTTTTAACCTATAATTTTAAGAAAATCCTAGAAATGCAGTCCTGGGAGACCTAATTCAATTAAAGCCATACAAGTACAGAAGGAAGTTAATTCTGATGTATGTTACTTGCTACAATTGGAATCTTGATTCTTTCATCATTCATCTTTTCTCCAGCCTCTTTTACTTTCTCTGTATATATTGTGCTGAAATAAATAACTTGCTTCTAAGAATTAAAAAAAAAAAACAAACAAAAAAACCCAGCACCAATTAATTCCACTTGTTTCTTGAGCAGATCTGGAAGGGGTGTGTGTATGTGTGTGCAATTATTTATATAGACTTTAGGTTTAGGCCAAATTCTGCACCAATGAAGCAAGTTTATGAATGAAAGAGCCTCACACAAATTAATTTAATTCAGAATTATCTCTGGAATTGCAGTCTCCTATTGGAACCTCATGGACTACTCAGCATCCTTTTGGTTTTGGTCAAATATTTTTAGATTTTGTCTAAATCCATTTTTGATTTATCACTTTATCAAAGACAAGAACATTTGTGCCTTTTAAAAAAGCACCAGTTTCTCTAGAAAAACAACAACAACAAATGGTTAATTAGCTTGAGCATTACTGGCTGCTGAGCTATCATCAAAGAGAGCATTCGACCAAATAATTTTCCTGCAAGTTACATCACTCTATATACATATCATTTCTTTCAAAGATAACTTTTTAGTTATATAAATATCCCAATGCCCTTCCTCTTGGAACTTTCCGTATTTTCTTGCCCCCAGGGGATATTTTATGTTTGAGGTTAAATCTTGAGGAAATGGAGATTTTATTGAAAATATTGACAGAATTTAATCCACAACAGAAGGGAGTGAATGAGGGCAGAACAAATAGCACTTCTTTCATATGTAAAACTTAAAGTGCAAAGTGAATGATTTTCTAAAAGATCTTGTCAGATAGTCCCAGGAATTGACATACAAAAAATTTCAGCAATTGCAATAAATTTAAGAGATGTATAGGAAGAGAGAGTTAAGGAGGGGAAAAAACAATATTACATCTAAAAGTCTCATCTTTTCCTATGGAAAATTTCCACTACAACTACTAGTTGAGCAAAGGATTTGTTCTTTTAGGTGCTACTGTAAGTTTTCTACTTCCTGAGGCTTGCATTTGTAAAGCCACAAAGGGCAGCATTTGGTCAGAAAATGTGTCCTGGAAGACAAGTCCAAGTTATAGGCGTCCGTTGGGCTAAGCTCCTGACGCACACCCAGATGGCACAATTCCTGCATCTAGTGTGAGCCCCTGGGTTTGGGACTCGCAGAGAAAATCCGTGCTGCTAAATGTTGAAGTCAACCAGAGAGTTACAAAGAGAGCTTCTCTGAAAGACCAGTTCAATTATTTATTAGCACTCTCAGAGTCTGGTGTCAGGCAAGATAGTATTTGAAATTAATACACTATTTGATTAGACTGATTGATTGTTTCTACAGCTGAAGATTTTAACATTCATTAGCCATACTAACCGGTCATTAGTACTTCCTTTATCAGCAAGCAAAGAATAAACAGAAATCCTAATAAAAATTCATCACAGTGAATGTACTCCATACCCAAGTGAGTATGATGACTGCCAGTGTTCTAGATTAACTGCTGTAACATTGGCAGCATGAAAGATTTCTGTCATAAAATTTAAAAATATCCCTTAATTAATGTTTACTTTGTAACTGGACTCTTAAACTTTAGTAGGCTATACAGATAATCTCTTACATATCCAGTATAATAAAGTGCTAATGGGTATTTTACCCTTAATGAGGTTGTGTGGTATCCTTTAACTACTAGTTCCAGGAAGGACTGAGGGCTTCTTGGGAAAGTTTTGTGAATATGTTGCTGGTGAAGCCTTTTCCCCACTACTGAGGAATAAAAGCATCATGGCCTGTTTTTCAACCAGGCTGTTCAAATAATTCTGAATTGTAATGCAGATATGCTGACCTATTCATATTGTGTGATATCTCTCTCTACCTACCATGTCATGAATCCCTTATGGTTTTTAGGACAAATTGAAAGAAATGATAAGAAGGAGAGAAGGTAGGCAGAGAGAACCCTTTATGAATCGACTCAAGGCCTTGAGAATTATAGCTACCTTATATTGACTGCCTCCTCAGCCCTTCACAAGCATTAGCTTATTAGTATTCAGAATTATCTCAAAAGATTGCTAGTGCTAGCCCCCTTCACAAGTGATGCAAAGAGATCAGTACTCAGAAAAGTTAAGCATCTTGCCCAAAGCCCCGCAGCTGGTAGGCAGCAAAATCAGCATTTCAACCACTTTGCATAGTTCTAGAGCCATGCTTATCTGCCTGACTACCCTGCATAAACATAAGCTGAGCTGCAGAGTTCTATTTGAGTTTCTGTCTGTAGATGAGCCTGTCAGGGCCTGCATATCTCTATCACCTCTCTTGGCTCTAGCATGAATCAGGACAGCTGGGCAGCAAGTTGAGGATGGTGAGGGAATCTGGACAGAGTCCAGGAACCCATTCAACCACTGTGTCCCAGAATAATGTGTCAAGCTCTACCTAAACCAAGTTAAAACGAGGATGTCCAAGGAAAGATCAAGGATCCCAAGTATGCAGAGTGCAGTGTAAGAGAAGCTGGGCTGAGTCAAACTTGAGAGTCAGGAAAGTCTTCAGATAGTTGTTATTCTAGGGCTGGAGGTGGGCTGGAGGGAAGGGTTCCTGCTTATAATAAATAGGGAAAGGACTGACAAGAGTGAGGCAAGTTAACAAGATCAAAGTAGAATCTCTGTCATAGGGAGAGACTGGGGAAGTGAGAGAGAGACTAAGAGAACCGGGGCCTAAGACTCAGGGTCCAGTAAGATGTAGGTGAGGAAACCAGTCAAGTGTTGTTTATCTTGGGTCTACTGGGGAGAGGGCCAAATTCCAAAAGGGAAGGCAGAAGAAAAGATAGACAAGCAAGGGTCTCTGACCATGCATGCCTCTGCAGGTGGCTATAAGTCTATTCTACTTGCCCAAGGCAAAGGCTGTGTCAAGTGGAAAGCCCAGGCATAGAAGAGTCTATGGGGGTCTGCCATTTATGGCTGCAGATGGTATTCCACTGTGGACTGCAGAACTAAGAGTATCAGAGTCAATGTGCCTTAAAGATGTCACAGGCTCTTTTTACCTTCGTTTACCTGACAGTTTTATCTTCACCCAATCCCAAGTTAAAAATGTAGAAGAATCAATAGGAAATCATTAATTCCAAAAATTACAACTTGACTGTAATAATCTTACATTTTAATCTACATTATTGCCTTCAGTGACAAATTACTATTGATAGAAAAACCCATTTCAATAACTTTGGATGCTATTCCAGAGAAGAATAGAGCTGATAATTATGCTATCTTTCAAATCCATGCTTGGGGGCAAATTTCTTTCCTGACTCTTCCAAGAGATTTTGAATGGACGAAATGTTCATGCTCCTATTCCCTAATTCTTCTTTTTTTTCCCCTTCCTCCTACACAGGAGACTTTGAATGTGATTGATCCTGGCTTGATGGATCTAAATGGGACAAATGAGGATGCCCTGGAATGGGATGAAACTGACATAAGTAACAAGTTAATTAGTTTGAATGAAGACTCAAATGACCTTGATCAAGAACCCCAACCTGTCATGCCTTCCTTAAAGCTTGAAGAGATAGGTAGCGAGGACCCCAGTTATGAAGAAGAGGCAGGTGACCATGCGGGATCTCAGTATGCCTCGAGTATCACTGCCCCCTCCAGTCCACACATTTACCAAGTCTACAGCCTCCACAATGTTGAACTGTATGAGGACAACCACATGCCATTTCTGAAAAACCACCCAAAGTTCACCAGCGTGACACAGCCTAGTGTTTTAACGAAGAGTCTCAGTAAAGACTCTTCATTTTCATCCACCAAATCTTTGCCGGACCTTGTAGGAGGTTCCAATTTGGTAAAGCCTTGCCCGTGCCATAGAGGTGACGTGAGCCAGAATTCAGGCAGTGAGAGTGGAATCATGAGTGAAGGAGACACTGAAACCACTACCAACTCTGAAATGTGCTTGCTCAATGCGGTAGATGGGTCCCCAAGTAACCCTGAAACTGAACACCTGGACCCACAAATGGGAGATGCTGTTAACGCGTTAAAGCAAAAATTTAAAGATGAGGAGGAACACATTAAGCTTCCAAATAGCTCTCAGTCATCCATTTCACCAGTGGGTTGTGTAAATGGAAAAGTTGGAGATTTAAACAGTGTTACCAAATATACCCCTGATTGTTTGGGAGAAGAATTACAAGGAAAACATGATGTGTTTACGTTTTATGATTACTCTTACCTCCAAGGCTCAAAACTCAAATTACCAATGATAATGAAACAGTCACAAAGTGAAAAAGCACATGTGGAGGATCCCCTGTTTCATGGTTTTTATTTTGATAAAAAGTCCTGCAAATCTAAACATCAGGCTACAGAGTTACAACCAGATGCACCTCCCCATGAAAGGCTTTTGGCAAGTGCATCCCATGAAATGGATCGAAATTCATATAAAAGTAGTGATGTAGAGAAGACATTCACTGGCATGCAGAATGGCAGACAGCTCTCCCTGTTATCCCACAGTTCATCTATCGAGTCCCTTTCTCCAGGGGGTGATTTATTTGGATTGGGCATCCTTAAAAATGGTGGTGACAGCCTCCAGCGAAGCACTTCCTTAGAAAGTTGGTTGACATCCTATAAAAGCAATGAGGATCTTTTTAGCTGTCACAGCTCTGGGGACATAAGCGTGAGCAGTGGCTCAGTTGGTGAACTGAGTAAAAGGACACTAGATCTCCTGAATCGTTTGGAGAATATCCAGAGCCCTTCGGAGCAAAAGATAAAGCGGAGTGTTTCTGATATGACTCTCCAAAGCAGTTCCCAAAAGATGTCCTTTACTGGCCAGCTATCATTGGACATAGCATCTTCTATCAATGAAGACTCGCCAGCGTCTCTTACAGAACTTAGCAGCAGTGATGAGCTCTCACTTTGCTCAGAGGATATTGTATTACACAAGAACAAGATCCCGGAATCAAATGCATCATTCAGGAAGCGCCTGACTCGGTCGGTGGCTGATGAAAGCGACGTCAATGTCAGCATGATTGTTAATGTCTCTTGCACCTCTGCTTGCACTGATGATGAAGATGACAGTGACCTCCTTTCTAGCTCTACCCTCACCTTGACAGAAGAAGAGCTATGCATCAAAGATGAGGATGACGACTCCAGTATTGCAACAGATGATGAAATTTATGAAGAATGCAACTTGATGTCAGGGCTGGACTATATAAAGAATGAACTGCAGACGTGGATCAGACCAAAGTTTTCCTTGACAAAAGATAAGAGAAGGTGCAATCTCAGTGATGAAATAAAGGGCAGTAAGGATGTAAGTAGTAGTGAGATGACCAATCCCTCTGATACCCTGAACATTGAGGCTCTACTAAACAGCTCCATAAAATGTCTCTCTGAAAGTAATGGAAATGGTAAGAGTTTATCCCACACCCATGAGTTAGGGATGAAGGGTGAGAATAAGAAAAATATTTTCAAAGTTAATAAAGACCCATATGTGGCTGACATGGAAAATGGCAATATTGAAAGCACTCCAGAAAGGCAGAAAGACAAACAGAATGGGATTTTGAAGGAACCAGAAAATCTTGGTACAACGGGGAAGAAGAATTCAGACAGTGAGCATTGTAAGCGTAAAGTATTTATGGATAGCTCAGATGATGCAAATATTGCTGGAAATGAATTTGTTCCCCAGACTGTTAGACATCGTCCAAAGAAATGTCAAAGCCACCACCATTTTGAAAATTCAACAACTGCTTCTACTGCCACTGAGAAGTCTTGCCCAGAGCTGCCTTCAGAAACCAGAGTTATCAACAGACAGGATTCTGATATACTGAAATCTTCATCTAATGATGCACCAAGTGTGGTTGGAAAATCCGCTCGTTGCTGCCTAGCACTTGAACAAAATGAAATAGAGGAGAATGTTTCTGTCAGTGACAACATTTCCTGTTGTGACTGTGAGCCAGATGTTTTCCATCAAAAAGATGCTGAGGATTGTTCCGTACACGACTTTGTTAAGGAAATCATCGACATGGCTTCAACAGCCCTAAAAAGTAAGTCTCAACCTGAAAATGAGGCAGCTGCTCCTGCCTCGTTAAGTCAGATCAAGGAGAAGGTGTTGGAACATTCTCACCGGCCCATCCAGCTGAGAAAAGGGGACTTTTATTCCTACTTATCTCTCTCCTCTCATGACAGTGATTGTGGCGAGGTCACCAGTTACGTGGAAGAAAAGAGCAACACTCCATTGCCACTGGACATTACCGACTCTGGCTTAGAAGACAAGGAGGACCCTGAATGCTTCTTTGAGGCCTGTGTTGAGGACGACCCGGAGGGAGACGAGCCCTGTCTCTCTGGCCCTCCTCCAAATGAACCTGCCGTTTCTGGCGAGGCTGCTGTGCCCCAACAAGCAGCAGCAGGCTCCCCTAAGTCCAGCGATACTTCTCTCTTAGCTGAGGAGGCACGCATGGTGGCTCTTGCGAGTCCTCCCCATCAGGAAGAATCTGACGTCAGAAAGGAAGCGGATGGTTTACCCCAAGCTGCAATCTGTGGGGAGAGCTCAGAGCTAACCACTTCAAGGCTGGGCAGTGAAAACACAGGTGAATCAGGAATGCCAGAAGAACGTAACACTGCTGCAGCCAAACCTGGAGTTCCAGAACTCTCCTGGAAGGCAAAGCAGCCAAAAGACAAGGCTGCATTGCTTCCCAACCCCAAAACTTTAACCTGTGAAGAAAATCTTCTAAATCTTCATGAAGAACAACATAAAAATATGCATAGGTAGAATGCAACCCTCTCCACGCATGAAAATCATCTCATTGAAAGGTATGTATGCTCCTCAGGTTTTAATATATATTCTTAATATATTTTTAACATGAATTTCATATATATCCATATGTACTTCAATGATGAGTTTGAGTCAGCAGTGCCACGATAGGGGAGAAGACTAGTCAGAATGACTGGTCACGGCAGACATTTATCTGAATAAGACATTTAGGTGGAAGAAACATTCCCAGCAACGCAAGTAACTGTGAGGCAAAAGGGAGAGAGACCGGCACAAGTGACATTTTTAGTGACAGTATCCTTATTACATCATTCTGGCAAGGATACAAAATTTGAGGAAGTAGCCGAGTAATTTAGGACCTCACATTCTTCCAGTGAGGGAGGAAAAAAGGTTCTCCCAATTGCAGTTATACCCTCTGATCAAAATGCACGCATAGTGACAATGCGCCCCACTTCAGTTTCCTGCACACAGAGCTGCCCGCTCCCTCCAGTGCCTGGAAATGAACAATGATAGGCTAAAGCTGCATCTCCTGATCTGGGCCTTCCTTTTATACTTCTGTCTAATGTAACTATCATCACATTTGCTTCCCCAGTGGAAGGCTGTGCTGTCACAGCTCCTAATCATGGCCAAGGCTGAGGATTCAAACAGGAGGGGAAAGTTGATGTTAAAGAAGAGGCTCTTATTTATCCACACACAGACCGAGAAGAGGCCCAGAAAGCAAATGCAGAGAGAATACATGACAAGTTAATGGCGTTTTGATAAAAACAGAATTTTTGAATTTTGCCTGAAGGTGACAGGCTGATTTCCATCAAAATTTTTAAGGAAGTCATTCCACTCTTCATATTTAATAAGACAGCTATTGATTGATAATTCTGAGATGATGATATAGCTTGAAAAGTGACACAAAAATTCTGTTATTTTCCGTTTCTAAGCCCCAGTGATGAATATACTTTCTCAATCAAGTCTAAAGAAGAAAATTTGAGCTTTTGAATGTGAGAGTTGTATTTCACCCAAGTGTGAGGTGCCGAATGCCATCTCCACCCCCCACTCCAGAAGCTTAATGCCGTAATGCCTAAACTCGTGCTATAGGAAATGAATTACAGAAGCAATCTACCCTAATTTGTTAACTTATTCAAATAACAGTTATTATACTTAACTATGCTAAAGATTATCTTTTTTGTGGCAGATTGTTTATTTTTTGATGAGCCTAATTACTGATTTTCTAAAAGTAATTTACATTTATTACAAATACATCTTTTAAAATGTGACAGATAAATGTTGTTCCCATAATGTATTATGAAAAAAGTTACTATTTAAAAACACATTATTTAATTTGAAAGATGAATGGCAAACATCATTATTTTTTTTCCTGCAACACCTGTGCCCTAAGCTCATTAAAATGTGTGATTCTGTGTAGAGCTGCTAGAAATGGGGAGGGGGGAAATATATACCATATATATACCCTAAAAATAAACTCAGTATGCAAAATTGAAGAAAGACATCATACTTACTAATATAGCTCAACTAATTTTCTATGTTTCAGACTCAATTTACAATTGGCCGCAAGTGAGAACAAAAGTAGGAGAGAGAGAAATGTATTTTCTGTGAAATATGTCCACCCTATAATCACATTCTCCATCAGCATGCAGTAGAGCTGACCATTAAGGGAGAGGAACTGCAATTCCATAAGCTGCTTCTAAACAAGTTCTATTAGTACCCATTATACTGCTGGCTCATCCAAGCTCCGCAGAAGGGCTGGTGGAGGCTGGCTGATTTTTGTTTTCTGCAAGGGGATAAAGGCTTGAAAGCAACACCCCTCGGGGCATGATACTGTGTGACTGGGACCCTCAAGTCAGCGGTCATGCTGAGGGCCGGAGCTCCAGAGGCGCTGGCACGGATGAAGCCCCTGGGTCCCGCACCCTTCCCTTTTAGATACTCTGGGAGTTTCTTCTGTCCATGACATAGCTAGAGAATCGAAATGTAAACAATAAGCAGCTCCATCTTTGGACTTGGGCAAGTGAACATGCTGTGCTGTTGGATCGGCGCAAGCCCTCACATTTCACAGGCACGACAACGCAAAACCATCAGCTAGCCCAGCTGCCAGTCAGCGGTATTTTGTTGAGCCCCCGAGAGGTGGTTCCTGGCCCTATCTCAGGCAATGGGAGATGCAGCCAGATTTTACTTCCGCAGAACTCACATCGCCCCCAAGTGACTTGTGATCAGCCAAGGGCCATTTAAATAGCCATATTCACTGGTCCTATTCAGTTTTTTCTGTATCACGCACACCAAATATCTGGATGCCTAAATTTTTCACCCGTCGTTAGCACTGGGTACCTGGGCATAGATATTTACATTTTGTTAAAATACTACCAACCAGGGTAAGTTATTTAATCTCAAAAGTTGACATGCCTTTGGTGTTAAATATCAGGAATACATAGTAGTTATTTGGTAAATATGAGACTTTATGTCTATAAAAGCTTAACTGTTGTCATTGTTCTTCCTACAAGATACAAAAGAGGGGGAAAAAAGCTCTACTTTTTATTTTTTTAAAGCTTTTATTTATTTATTCATGAAAGAGAGGGAGAGAGAGAGAGAGGCAGAGGCAGAGGGAAAAGCAGAGACTTCTCGAGTCCCGATGCAGGACTTGATCCCAGGACCCTCAGATCATGACCTGAGCCAAATGCAAACACTGAACTGACTGAGCCTCCCAGGCACCCAAAAGCTCTACTTTTTAAAGCAATTTCAAAACTATCAGTTGGGGTGCTCTATCAGAATAATAAAATACACTGCATTCAGTTTGCTGGGCTTTTTTTTTTTTCTTCCAGAAATAAGTTCTCAGATGATGAAGTTATGTCATCTGGAAGAGCTACAACTTGGAACACCAGCTACAGTCTGCAACCATACCAAGAATTTTTTCCAAAAAAGTTTTGAGGTTTTTCATTTACTGTTCTAATTAAAAACCCACTGAAACTGTTGAAGTTTTAAACATGGTCTGACGCAGGATGCATTTGCACTGATTTCTAGGCACACTGCTGTGCTTTTCACTATTTTCATTTATGTGCCATGTTTCTACCAAAATAGAGAGGTCAGTTATAGCAAATCACATCAAAGGAAAGGTAACTGGATAGACCCAGATATTTCTGCTTAATTTGGAGGAAGCACATAATGTATGTCTGGAGTGCCTCCTAGGACCTGCCTAAGAGATGTACTTTGCACTAATCTTTTTGCTGTATTCTGACAGTTATTTCTTCATAATCCTCATCATAAGCCTCTGATCTTTGGTGAATGATTTAACCGTAAACTTCAGGCTGGATAAATCCTATGGTATAAAAATTTAACTCATCACATGCAGCCAGTGTGTACTTTTTTTTTTTTTTCCTTTTTGGTTTACTCTGGTTTTCAGTTTTGTTTTACTGTGTATGGTGTGTGTGTGTGTGTGTGTGTGTGTGTGTTGGAGGGGCTGTATTTACTTAGGATGCATATGTGTCCTTCAGAACTTTTAAGCTCCATTGCTTTTCCTGTTTTATTGGTCTGCAAATGTGATTGTTGGTATCTCATAGATTTTAGATTTTCAGCAATTACTTGTATTTTTGCATGCTTAAGTATACGCATACACAGTAAAATTGCTCCTACTCAGTCATTACAAACTGAGAAAACTTTAAGAGCAAATATTTCTCATGTATACAACATAAATTCTTATTCTGTTTTAGTTGGATTGACACAAAATGTTTAATATGATCCAAAGCTGGCCAAGCAGGTTTAAGAAACTACTCTTGGTGATAGTGTATTAATTTTTCACTAATCAATGCAAGTGTAATCTTATCACATTTACCTTTAAAATCACTTTAGTAAGTCAAGGTTCTGGTGGATGTGAAATGTTTTTTAATTTTCCAGCACTTCTAAATAACTAGCTCTGCCATGCTAAATGACAAAGATTTTATTGGTCATCATCCATCGCGTGCGCGCGCGTACACACACACACACACACACACACACACACACCCCAGATCTGTGCTTTAATCAGTTTTGCCTGCCCCTTTCCAAGTGGGCCAAGTTGAAAGAATTGATTAGCCAGAGAGAATTTAAATACTGGCATTTAGTAAGACCAGCTTTGCCTCATCTAAGGATTCCTTACTCAGTGTCCATGTTTCAAGTGAGTCAAGTCCTCATTTGAACAATGCACCGTGCTCGTTTTTGAGTTACTGCAGTATTTGAGTGTACCAAATTTTGTTCCATCTCTTCCTGTCTATCTCTCCCTGTTCTTGAGAACCTGCCTTCTCTCCCCAACTTCCTATGACTTCAGCCAAACCACATTTGCTGAAGCTTTTCTGGCTTGTAAACAGGTTACAAGATTATAGAGAAAGAGAAAGATGGAGAATGAGATTATTTAGTTCTAGAAAGACAATAAAGCAACCTGACATCAGACATCAGAACTCGGGTTTAAACCCAGACAAGCAAACGCCTGCTTTATTTGAGAGCTGGTCAGAAGACCTAAAGTAATTGCATCCTGTACTGCCTGTCCCTGGAATTTAGCTGCTCTTCACATCCAACTTGTTGTTTTCAACCCCTTAGACATAGGCAGAACTGACTGAGTTTGGAACAAATTTGTATCTGAGCCATCAAGATGTACAGAAATAATTGAGTCATTCTTACTTGCACAGGACGTCTAGGCCTTAAATGAAATGCATTCATATTCAAGCTAGAAGCCCAGGTTATATCCTTTCACTGGCAAGGGGCTGAAACATTTGGAATTACAGCAAAGCTATGCATATTTCACCGCTATATAATAGTGGAATTGTTCAGTTCCACTGTCACACACACAGTCCCTGAGGGAAAGGTTAAACCACCTGAGGGTCCAGGTTCTCAGGCTGTGAATCACTGGGGCCACCTGGCTGTGTTGCTTGGCACCAACCGCCTCACATTTTCATAGTGATTTGAAGCTATCCTGAGCGTTCAAAACTGAGTTCACAAGCAGAAGAGTAGATGATATCCAGAGAAAAGGTCAAACTTGATGATTTTTTTTGTTTTCTTTAAAACCATGTCTTTTTTTTAAAAAAATGTATTTTTCAATTGACTCTGAAACATTTTTGTCAGTAATATGAACCTTGGGCTATTAAAATCACTATGTTTTATGTATCCTTTTTCAGCATATCAGCAGGTAGTTCCAAAATGGCAGGCTTCCTCAAAGAGCTCAGTTCTACAAATGAAACAGACATTTCTGATACCTTTTCCTATCCCTTTTTTGTTTCTTGTAGATAAGCCTGGCTGTAACTCAGGGCTGGCTTCCTAATCCCACCCTGGGCTAGTCTGTGGTTTCATCACGTCACTGCCATTTGTTGCATTGACCTCTCCCAAGATGAATCTTCCCTCCGAATGCGATTTGTCCACATGAGCCTTGTGATCTGGATTGTGCACTGGTTTTCTTTAGGTGATTGTCTTTGAAGTTCGGCAAAGCTGCTCGTTTTCCCACGGATTCCTGTCCCAAGCTACCTCTACCAACCCCGCCTCTCCAGCGAGACTTTTCCGTTTGCCTCCTCCCTCCCCATCTACTCTTTAAAGTTCTGCAGTCCACCAAATCGATGGTCCATTACATTCACCTGTCTGGAATGACCCCCTGCCGGTACTTGACCAAGTCCATGTTTCAATCTGGATTTTTTTTTTTTTATGGTATGATGCCTATGTTTATTGAAAGAGGTTTACCTAAAAGGCCAACATTTGTTCTGATTGCAGCATACAGAAGAAACACTGGTCCTTCTTTCAAAATTAAGCAACTTTTAAAAGCGCCATTTTATTTATTTTATTTTAAAAATAATTATCTATGCAGCACTTCAAGAAACAACTATATGGTGTTGTATATTATAAACTGGTGACATTCTACTGTTAAATTATGTACAACATTTTTGTTTTTTATGCTTCTTGAGGTGGTAATGAGAAAAAAGTTTTTTAAAAATGTGTGCCTTGCTGTATTTCTTATACCATTTATTAAAAAGCTGCTTTCACGGTAAAATTATGTTGGTTTGAAAGGAGGAAATAGCAAGGTTAAGATGTGTGAATAATTTCTGTATATATGTATAACCAAGTACAAACATTGATGTATAATGACAGTATAAAATGCTTTCATGTTTATGATGTCTAGTGATGTGGAAAATATAAGCCTTAAACCATTAGATTGCATGGTAATTAAAATTGGCATAATAAACATAGTTTATTGGGGGAAAAGGAAAATCAGTGATCTCTTCTACCTGTGTTCTTTACCAAATTATTACATCTGATTCTGGAAAAACTGTAACACGTAGTAGCTTCCAAAATATCGATATTGCATAAGAAGCTTAAAATTACTTAAACTACACGTGCTTTTCAAAATCTTTCTGATCACCATAAAGATCTTGGAACACAAATGATTAAATGCCAGTTCCCCTAAGCCAATAAGAACCTATCCTAGATTTTTTATTTCTACTTCTCATTAATGGTTTAATATTGGGCTTTAGGCTACCTAGTCAGTCTCATATTTATTTTATGTAATTCTTTTGAATGGGTTTGCTAGAAAGATGATAGTAAAGTCTAGAAAATTTGACTATTTTGACTTAGACTATAGATTTCAGGTGTATTTATTTTGTGTTAAAAGAAATTAGCTGAGAAATATTCCATCTGGTCTTTATTGCTCTTCTTAAATGCAGTTTTTAATTTATATCCTAACACCTACTAAAGTGCCTGATACACAGTAGGTATTCAATAAAAATTTACTGAATTTAAGTATTGAATTAGGCAGTATGGGTGCCATGTACCTTTTCATTTTGAGAGACATACACTAAAACATAAACAACTAGGAAAATAGGTAATGCAATCATTCATTCACCTGATAGTTAACTAACACATTTTATCTGCAAGGACTATTCTAGACGTGGGAGATGCATAGATGGACAAAGGCCCTGCCCTCAGGAGGCTTACCTACAACACGGATGTGGTGAACACACAAATGAGATATAGTGTCCTGCAGGCAAAGAAGAGAGCAAAGTGGTAGAAGAGGCACAAAGACAGAAGTAGCAAAGAGGGATAAGGCAGAACAGAAGGGCTCGAAGGGAACAGAAAGTTAGACAATAGAAAATGAGTGAAGTTTTATTGCAGGGATAGTGGGCAAAGGTAAACAGGGAGACTGAATGAGGAGTCTTTTTTAAAAAGTTAAGTTGGAGCTTTTGTATGTAATATGGCAGGTAGTAAGGAAAGTCTTTTGCACCTGATTTTATTTATCATTAGAACATTAGTACAACACCAAGAACGTTTAAAATATACTAGCCTATAATTTTACCATTCTAATAACTATTTGTATTGTTATGTGTCTTCTAATCTTTTCCGTACATATTTCTAAATTGATTAATCATTCTAGGCTTTTGAATAGGTAGTAATAGTTCAAAAGAAATTCTAGGCAGACATCTAGGAGTGATGGTCAAGATGGTTACGGGGGAAGAGATTAGAGATAAATGGCTCATTAGGAGGCAGCTGTAGAAAATTAGCTGGGCTTGAAATAAGAGAGGACACAGGGATAGTGGCCCGAGATGTAGAGAAAGAACGAATCTTAGAGTCTTTGAAACACCTAAGAGCATTTGGGATCTCTGTTAAGGTATGGTAGTATTTTACATATTGAGAAAACCTCAGTTTTCCTTGGGTAATGCCAAGGTCTACATCTACTGGAACAAACTGACCATGACGTTCCATTTACCTGTTATATGCTCACTGAAGACCTTGAGGTATTACAAATATTTGTTTATTAACTACCTACTTAATATTAACACTGAATTTGTAAAATGACTTATATTGAACAGTACTTTTTCTGGTTGGAAGGGATGGGATAGCTTCCATCTCTTGCTGTGTGTGGGCACCACCTCCCCAGTCATCTTTGAAAATGGTCACACCAACTCTGCCTACACCTTCCACTGAGTGATTCATTTTTTGTTAAGGCAAGCTGTCCCATGGTTGGGTGTGTGTCTTTGTCAGAAGGTACTTTCTTTGGTTGCTAAAAACTACATAATGCTCCCTTCCCACTGCCTTTAATTTTGCTCCCAGTTCTGGTTCTGTCCTGATGAGCTGCTCAGAGTATTTTTACCCCTTCTTTCTCATGGCACCCTTGAAGATAACTGAGGCCAGTTACTCGTCTTCTCCCAGCTGCTGTGATTTCTGTTCTTTATTCCCTCAACTGCCCTTCACTTGTCATGATTTTCAGATCCATTTCAACCTGAGTGAATGTTAGCAGACAGAATCCTTGAAAATGAGGAACTGTCTTTATCATCATATGTGTAGAAAAATATCTGAATATTTAAGTGGTTTTCTCTAAAAATATATTCAAGATATATGTTTATTCTATTATTGTAAATTTCAATAAATAAATAAATAATCCATCATGTCCTTTAGTGGCCCAGTCTAGTGCCGGAGTCATCTTGAATCTTTTCCTTATATCACATCCAAACCTAACCTGTTTCCATATAAAGCAGGGCCCCCCCCATTTATTTATGCATTTATTCAGTCATTCAACAAATATTCATTGAGTGGCTACTTGTGTGAGGCACTGTGTTTGGCATGAGAGATACAAAGGCAACTAGAACATAGTCTCTGCCTGCAAAGGGTTTACAGTTTTTCTTGTGAAAGTGCCTTTCATGTCCTTGAATAGAGTGATCTCTCCAAATTAAATGATGACCCATTTATTTTCCATCTAGTTTCTCTACATTTTCAAAAACCTAATGAGCAAAAATAGTATGCAGAATTATCTGGGTCTGACTACTAGAAGTGAAATGTTTTTTGTATCTGAAAATTTTAATTACAGAAAAAAATTTCAGATTTCTGGTCACTGAATAAATATGCATCTTACACAACAACAAAACAATCTAAATTCAGGGCTTTTGAGAATCTGAGTTTGATGATTTTGTTGTGTTCGGCTCATCCAGCTTAGGTTTTACCCATGCTAAAATTCCTGGGAACAAATTAGATGTAACTATCAAAACACACTGAAATAATCCAGCTATTTCTTAGGAGTCAAATTATTTTAATCTCCAAATGAGTTTAGTATTATTTTAGAATTTTGATGAATACCTGATTTTTCAAGTGTTGTATAATTCTTATATTTCAAATTTTTTTACCTGAACCAACTAAATTTACAACTTCTTTCTATACATTTTTCAATTTTTATTTTGAATAATTTCAGACCTATATAAAAGCTGAATGAATAGTACAATATTTGCATACTCATCACTCAGATTTGTATATTGTTAATATTTTACCCCATTAGTTTCATCTCGCTCTCTATACACACACACACACACACTTTTGTGTTGAACCATTTGAAATTAAATTTCAGATCCTAACACTTCATCTAAATGCTTCAGCCTACATCATCTAAGAACAAAAGTATTATTCTACAAGTCTACAGTACACCCAAAGAATGTAACATTGATACAATATCTGATAATCTATATCAAATCTATATTCAGATTTCTCCAAATGCCCTAATAATGTCCATTTGCAGTTGTGTTTGTTTTAATTCCAGATCCAAACAAAAATCATGCATTGCTTTTAGTTTTTGTGTCTTTTTAATTTTGAACAGTTTCCCTATACTCTTATTCTTTCTTTCTTTGGTCTTTCATAACTGACATTTCTGGAAAGTCCAGGCCAGTTTTATAGAATGACCCACAATCTGGATGTGTCCAGTTGTTGTTTTCATTATTCAACTCAGGGTAAACATTTTTGTCAAGTATAGTGCACAGGTGTTGTGTTCAATAGCTACTCTTTAATGAAGAATGAATGAATCACTGACATTCTCGATGTGTCTTGAAATTCACAAGTTATTCTTACAGCGCATGCTTTAGTAGTTGAAGGCAGGTGTCAACAAACTACAGTTTGGACTAAATCTGGCACACCGCCTTTTCTTGTTTGGCCTATGAGCTAAGAATGGTTTTTGCATTTTTAAATGGTTGAAAAAAAAACAGAAGAGTATTTCATGACGTGTGAAAATTATTTGAAATTCAAATTTTGGTGTCCATGAATAAAGTTTTATTGGAACATAGCCACACACATTTGTTTACATATTGTCTATGGCTGCTTTTGCACTGTAAACTGCAGAGTTAAGTAGTTGAGGCAGGGACCATGTGGCATACAAAGCCTAAAATACTTACAAAAATATTTTTGGTCCACTACGGAAAAAACCTTCCTATTTCTGGTCTACAGTGTTCTAAATTCTGACACCATTTTGTTAGAGGTTGATGGACTCCCGTTTGCAAAATCAATGTAACGTATTAGCACCTGCCATCGTTATTTTTTGCTTTCAAGATTTTGTTGAGTTCTCAATTTTAGTTTCATATTACCTTTAGTAAAATGAAGTATGCCTTGTTTCATACACTTAAAGATTTTTCCACATCCACCGTCAGTTTAAGGACTTAAATTTAGTTCACTTATTACAGCCTGGCTTTGATTGATTTAGAGGGTTAGTCAATTACAGACTAAGTCATTAGTTCAATCAGAACCATCAGGAAAATTGACATAACCTAAACTCACTTCAATTTACTGATAAACTGAATCCTTTCTCTAAATGTTTTTCTAAAGCATTTTTAAATCCAGGCCATTTCAAAGAGTCCAGTTTTTTTTCAAATTTATTTTTCATCCCAAAGGTAAAAACCATGGTCATTGATTGTGTAAGATACACTTTCATTTCCCACATGCCGGTCATAATTAATGATCTGAATTTGTCAAGGAAATAAGTATTCACCACAGACCTTGCTGTGGCCACAGGTGGGCATTCTTATTGAATGGAAGATGTTCAAAAGGTAACCATCCTTAGTACTTTTTCCCCTTAATTCACCATCGAGAGCTCTGCCACCTCCCACTGCCACATGCTTATGGAGGGGACACTCAAGGAAGTTTTTTTAGCCACTTCCTCTTCCTTAAAAAGCAACCACATACTTTTCATATAGCAATGGCCCCTAAACATGAGACTTGCTATGTAGTTGCATTTTCAGAGTAAAATAACACAAAGATGTGTGCAAGTCAGGCCCACATTATTATTATTATTATTTTAAAGATTTTATTTACTTGACAGACACAGTGAGAGAGGGACCACAAGCAGGGGGAGTGGGAGAGGGAGAAGCAGGCTTCCCACTGAGCAGGGAGCCCGAAGTGGGGCTCGATTAGGACCCTGGGACCATGACCTGAGTCTAAAGCAGTTGCTTAATGACTGAGCCACCCAGGCACCCCATCAGGCCCAAATTATTATGGTTTCTTGTAGCAAAGGCATTTTGGCCAATGCCTTGAGACCATTCTGTTCCTTGACTGATGGGCCCTCACCAAAGCAGAAAACATGCAAAGATTATTTGTACTTGTGTTTTAAAGTAAAACGGCCTACATAAAGCAACTTTTCTCCTTCTCTTTTCTTTTGTAACACACACAAGTTGGAAGATACATGTGTGTGGCCCTTCCAGGCTTTTACCAAGGATTCATAATTTCCAGTGAGGAAAGACCCCTCCCCGCAACACTTCTCTCCCACTCATAAAGGGGATCATAATGCAGCTGAATGGAGTGACATTACTCTATGCATAGCTTTGGAGCAAACCTAATTTGTACTTTAAAAAATTATTTTTTTAAAGATTTTTATTTTATTTATTTGAGAGAGAGAGTGCGAGAGCATAAGCTGGGAGAGGGAGAAGCAGGCTGATTAGCAGGGAGCCTGATGTGGGGCTCAAACCCAGGACCCTGGGATCATGACCTGAGTCGAAGGCAGATGCTTAATGGACTAAGCCACCCAGACACCCTAAAAATTATTTTTAAATATTGGTACCTTATTATTGGTTATAAATCCCTTATGACATCATGTTTAAGAATCACTGAGGCTTGTGCTCTCTTGGTTGAAAAGAAGTGCCCCAAAACCTGGGAAAGGATTTCCAAAGAAAAGAGAATCGACACCCCTGTGCATGGATGTACAGCCTTGGATGCTCCACAATGATGAAGAACTGAAGCTTTCTGGTGAGTCCGCTCTTTAAAAAACTGAATTTAAGGGAAGCAAATGTAAAATGCAACAAAATTTGGCCTCACATTTACATTGGAGAAATGGCCGATACTATTGAGTTAGCCCAGATAACTTCACCCCTGGTTAACTACAGAAGCATCAGATATGGAACATCAATATCTCCCAGATGTACACAAAACCTTTTGTGTCTCTACCATGGAAGCCGCCATATTCGTCAACTTTATTAGACTGTGACATTACTCTCTCTCCCTTCTACATTCATTTTATGTGGAAATTTGAAAAAAGATTACTGATGTGTAATTTGGTGTTTTTTCCACACCATCAAGACGTACAATAATAGATTTTGTCAATTTAATAAAAATTAATAAACACATGATTTAATAAGAAACACTAAAATTATTTAAATATTTCTTTGTCCTTACACTTATCCTGCCATTAAAAACCCATCCTAGCTCCCTGTAAATAAATGCACCATTACGGGCATAAAACAAACATTATTCAGCAAAATTTATTCAAGGACTAAAATGACAGAAGGTATTAGGAACATAAAAACGCAAAAGATCCTCTCTAAATCCCAATATTCCCCAACAACTGGTTTATAAAAAATACACTAAAGTTTATAGAATTAGTCTTGTTCTATTAGTTGATCAAGTTACTTACACTGTCAGCAATTCAAAACAAGTAATTCCCTCTGTGTGTGTGTTTGCTTGCTTGCAAATATGTTTCATTTATTTTAAAGTGTCTTTTTATATAGAAATCCAAGTTGCTGAAAATTTATCTTGTCATTAAAGTGGTGTGAAAATCAAATCAGTCTTCATATAGGTTCTCTTATCCCTGCTGATCTCAAATGACTAATGATGCTTATGGCAAGGTTTTGTAAAATGAAAGCTCCTTAACTTTTCAGGAAACAGTTCTTTTTTTACATGTACACCCGTTTTGGCTCTCTCCTAAACACTTCTAGAACTTTCTAAGTTCAGGATCACTCTCTCACCAGTAATGTCTTTCCTTGCAGACTGTATGTAGAAACATTTTTTAGAAAGTAAAATTACTAATTATTTAAAGACTAAGGCATTTTCAATAGGAATGAAATAATTTCAATAGGTATATTTTTTAAAAAGAAAAAACAGATTCTAATTGATTTGGAATGATTGTAAACCAGAATATTCTCGTTAACCGAAGGGTCTGCTTATTTAAGTCACCTGTGACTTACTGGCAACTCAAACTATTTTTTTTTTTAAAGATTTTATTTATTTGACAGAGAGAGAGGCAGCGAGAGAGGGAACACAAGCAGGGGGAGTGGGAGAGGGAGAAGCAGGCCTCCCGCGGAGCAGGGAGCCTGACACAGGGCTTGACCCCAGGACCCTGGGATCATGACCCGAGCTGAAGGCAGACGCTTAACGACTGAGCCGCCCAGGTGCCCCCAACTCAAACATTTTTAAACAAAATTTAATCTTTGATGATTTGGCATCACCATAGCGATTACCAATTACTGCTTGGTATAGTAAATGAGTAAGTTACAGGAACTCTGGCTAGGTCAGTAAGCATACTCTGGATATTATTTTTTAAATCAATCTAAATAATAATAAAATAACTCATTATCACCCAGGTGCTTACTACGTTCAGGCCAGGGCTAATTGGTGATACCCATTTTACAATAAGGAAACTGAGGAGGAAGAGAGCTAGGCTAGTTATTCTTGGCTTCCTTTTCGTTAAGAGCAGAGTGTGGAGGGAAAAATGCTGTTTCAGAAACTTGTTTTCCATCTAGATAAATAAGGAGTTATTTTACAGAGTTCACTTAACATTCACACACACGTTGCTAAATTTCCTGTCTTTATTACTTATTAAACATATAATTCATGCCAAAACTGAAGGAAAGACTTTCACTTTAAAAAAAAATTCTTATAAAAATTCTATAGGAAGAAATGATAGCTAAATTAGCACTTGAAAAAGGCCAAAGAAAATTATATATTGTATATAATTATGCCTCATTATGACCTCTGTACATTTTCCAGAAATTTAGGCATTAAAAACACACACAACAGGAACACCTTAAAGGTCCGAGCCTGATGGAAGAAAAGCGCAATAGTTAATCATGAAGGATGAGATTAATGTTCTGGTAGACACATACATTTTTATCATTACATTTTGCTTAATAAATACTTTAAAAGATGTAATTTCCCTTCCATGTATTTTGTTCATATCTGAGAGAGGTGGTAGAGAGAGACAATTCTATAAAATAAAACTTAAATTTTAATTTAATGAAATGAAAATGTGGGATTTGCTGATTCCTAGCATTCTTTATGTGATTTTTCTTCCCATGGGTCTTTTTTGCCCAAAGGTACTCTCGCTTTAAGAGTAAATACTGAAGTCTCAGTTTCCAAAAAACTTATCTCAAAATTTCTCATTATCTTTCAAGAGATATTTACTAAGCTAGCAGAGTTCCTGGATCATATTTGTTGGATTTCACCCTGGCAACACCCTTAATTATAAACATTTAAAATAACAATTTCAACTGTTTTTTACTTTTTATAATAAAATAACTTCAGATTTACAAACGATTGCAAAAATAAAAATAGTACACTTTAGCCAGGTTTACCTATTGTTAATATCTTACTCTGTTGTATCATTTTTTTTTATTTTTGAAGTATAATTAACATAAAATGTCATATTAGTTTCAGTAGCGCATACTGATTCGACAATTCTATGCATTACTCAGTGCTCACCATGATGAATGTAGTCACCATCTGTCACCATACAACATTATTGCAATATTATTCACTATCTTCCCTATACTGTACTTTTCATCTTCATGACTTATTTATAACTGGAAGTTCATACTTCTTAATCCCCTTTATCTATTTCACCCATCGCCCCATTCACCTCCCCTCTGGCAACCACCTGTTTGTTCTCTGTATTTAAGAGTCTTGGGGTTTTTTTGTTCGCTTTTGTTTGTTTAAATTCCACATATAAGTGAAATAGTACAGTATTTGTCTTTCTCCGCCTGACTTATTTCACTTAGCATAATACCCTCTAGGTGCATCCGTGTTGTCACGAATGGCAAGATCTCATTCTTTTTCATGGCCAAATAATATTCTATTGTATATATATATACCACATCATCCTTATCTATTCATTTATCGATGGACCCTGGGTTTCTTCCATATTTTGGCTATTGTAAATAATGTGAAGTAAACATAGAAGTGCATCTATCTTTTCAAATTAGTGTTTTTGCTTTCTTTGAAGATAAGTTACATACATCATGGCCTTTTATCCCTAAATATTTCATTGTATATTTCTTAATACAGATATAGGTATATTCTCTTATATAACCATAGTACAATTATCAACTTCAAAAGTTTATATTGATATCATTTCACATTCCAATTTTGTCAGTTTCCTTAATAATATCCCTTATAGCATTTTTTCCTTCTTCAGTACACGAAGTAGGTATTGAATTTAGTTGTCATATCTCTTCAGCTTCCTTTAATCTGGAAACATTTCCCCTGCCTTTTTTTTTTATGACATTGATAATTACAAAGAATAGATCTCTCCCAACCCGTTTTAAAAATACATTATTACTCATTTTGTGTTTATCTATCTTTCCTCATGATTAGATTGAAGCCATGCATTCTCAATAAGAATATTGGTGTTCTGTCCTTCTTGGGGTATCATATCAGGAGACACACAGTGCATCTGTCCCCCATTACTAAGGGTAATTTTGATCATTTTGTGGAGAAACACTTTAAAGCCAGCGAATATCCTGCTCTGCCTCAAAATTTTCCATATATTTAGCATTCATGGATAATTCTTGTCTAATCTGCTCCTTGCCAAGATGGTTGCAAAATTATGATTTTCCAATGCTACCATTTACCAATCGGCTTTGATACTCCCCTGTAAGTTAGATCCCTTCTTTTCCCCCTATTTATTTATTTACTGTAGATAAAAATTCATGAATTATTTCCCCATTATTTATAATTCATTACTGCACTTAAATTATTTTGGTACAGAAATTGTCCCAGGTTTGGCTAGTGTAAGCCTCTTCAATCTAGCTCTTAAATTCTTTTTTTTTTTTAAGATTTTATTTATTTATTTGACAGAGGGAGACACAGTGAGAGCAGGAACACAAGCAGGGGGAGTGGGAGAGGGAGAAGCAGCCTCACCGCTGAGCAGGGAGCCTGATGCGGGGCTCGATCCCAGGACCCTGGGATCATGACCTGAGCCGAAGGCAGACGCTTAAACGACTGAGTCACCCAGGTGCCCCTAGCTCTTGAATTCTTATGAATCTTTTAAGCAATCCATTACTTTCTGGTATAATAAAGTGTTCCAGTCTAATTTTGTACCTACCTGCTCCAATCCTTTAATCAGCCATTTCTCTGCAGAGCCTTGGTTCTTTTTAGTAGGGACTGCATTAGAGACAAAGATCTGAGCGCTAGGTGTCTTTGGGGCTGTCTTTGCTTCTTTTTTTTTTTTTTTTTAAAGATTTTATTTATTTATTTGAGACAGAGAGAATGAGAAAGAGAGAGCACATGAGAGGGGGGAGGGTCGGAGGGAGGAGCAGACTCCCTGCCAAGCAGGGAGCCCGATGCGGGACTTGATCCCGGTACTCCGGGATCATGACCTGAGCCGAAGGCAGTCGCTTAACCAACTGAGCCACCCAGGCGCCCGCTGTCTTTGCTTCTTGATGCTTTCATCCAACAAAGCTAGGAAACACATGAATGTGCATGCACATATATGTATACATACATAAAATTATATATGCACAATAGCATATTCATACATATGCATGCACACACACACAAACATGCATATACACATATGTTTACTTATTTTAGAAATCAGGAGTTCTCACCAGTTCCTCCAATTTCAATCTATCCCACAAGATTCTTGACTGCTCCGATTTCATAGTTGTATTTCCCTTCTTCCACCATGACAACCCTGGATACCAGCAACATCAATACATTTACTCACTTGCTGAATAATGGAATATATTTAAAATAGTTTCAGAAATTGCTTCAGAACCATTATAATAAACAGCCTCCTGAAAAGAGTTCAGGATTCATTTGCAATTCCCCCATCCCCACATTTCCCTTCCTACACACCTCACTCTGCTCAATATGGAGTTTGTTTAAATATTTTGTTTCAAAGTTCCTATGTATTTTTCTCCTCTTTTCTCCCTTCCTCCTGCTTTTTCTCCCTCCCTTCTTTCCTTCTTTTCTTCCCCTTATTTACTTCTTCCCTTCAGTTATGACATTCATTTAAAATAAAATTAAGTTCATTTGTTTTCATTTTTTTTCAGTTTTAGGTTATTGTTTTTCTTCCATTCTTACTGACTGAATTTTATTTTTTGGATGTGCAGACTATTAACATGCTTTCTAAAGTCAAAACTACATAAAAAGTTATATTCAAAACACTGTTACCCCCTCCCCCCAGCCCATCAAGCCCATTTCCCCTCAGCCTTGTAATTCCACAGTTTCATTGTCTTCAGCTTTATTTGTCTTTTGTTTCTTTCTGTAATAATAAGCAGATATATGTATACGCTCTTATTTTCTTTTCTAGCACAAAAGATAACCTATTACTGTGTCTTTTGCCTTTGATTTTTTTAAATTTAATATTGTCCCCTGGAAATCACTCCATATCCTTTCACAGAGATCTGCCTCAATCTTTTTTGTAACTATATGGCATTCACTGGTCACAACTTTTCTGAAGCCCTTTTGTTACTACAAAAGGAGGTCTGGAGTACATTCATGCCAATATTATGTGTAAGGATTAATGACGAGAGATTTTTTTTTTAAGTAAGGTGTTGGTGTAAATGGCCATTTCTGCTCTGTTTATTGTCTAAGAGCAGCTGTGTTTTGAGTCCATGATTTCAGGCTTCTGTTGATTTTCCTTTAGGAGTTATCCCTATCGCCCTGTCTCTTCATTACCCTCTGTGCCACCCCTACCCCCACCAACAACTGGAAACTTTTCCTGGGCCGAGAAACATGCTTAACTATCCGCTGCCATCAAACACGTTCTCTCAGGAGTGGTGCCTCTGTATACTGCAGCAAGATGCCCAGCTAGAGGGGCCAGTCAGCATAAAATCCACCCAGTATTCTGGCCAAGTCACGCCAGCATTCATGTGGGAGTATGTCTACCCAGGGTCAAGTTTTCATCATTTTCAGAAGGCACTGTAGAGTCTAGCCACAGCTCGGTTCTCAACCCTTCTTTCCCTTCATGTTACCATCATAGCTCTCCAGCCTACACCGTCTGAATTCTTGGAAGTTTTATGCTAGTGTATCCTTCCCATTCATTCTCCCTCTGTAGTCTTATTTCTGCCCCTTCCACTCCTCCGAAACTGCTCAATCGCGATTCCTCAGGAAATGATAATCCTACTGGACAGCAAAGAAGAATCTGGCCCTTGGAACCTTTCTTGCAAGCCATGTTTCTTTTGACTTCTGAAGCCTACAATTCTCCTCCTTCCTCTTCCTTTTGTTTTTGTTTTTATTTTAATTTTTTATTGTTATGTTAATCCCCATACATTACATCGTTAGTTTTTGATGTAGTGTTCCATGATTCATTGTTTGCGTATAACACCCAGTGCTCCATGCAGAATGTGCCCTCTTTAATACCCATTACCAGATGAGTGAACGGTGGATTCCTTCGATAATCTCTTCTAAGTATCAGTAGTTTCAGCCAGGCTTTTGACAGAAGATGAATAATAGACGATTCAAAATTGGAAATGCTATCCTGTTCTCTCACAGGTAGTCCACATTTCTGATTGAAAAAAGGTCTGATGTGTGGATGGCAAAGATGCTGTTTCCTTGTGAAGATAAAAGGACTTGCCTGATATTTTCATCTTAATGGAGAGTCATTTTACCTCTGGACAACAGTGAGCTAACTGAGTACTTTCAAACACATCAAGGGCAATTCTCACCAAGCATTTTAATGTCTGCACAAATCGATGGCAAAGCCAAACTTCTCTACCATAAAGCCCAAAAGAAATGGCCCACCTTGGAAGGTTTTGAGGATAAGAAGTACCAAAGATCTGTCCTGACCGTAGAGGATCCTTAACATGACCTTGTAAAATGTTTAATTTTGAGACCAACTGCATACCAAGGGTTAACCAGGTAAATCACACATTGTGATCCTAAGGCACTACATATGGCAATCAGTTGAGCAGATCAGGTTAATATTATCCATTTAGATGTCAAAGTGTGCCTGCCAAAATGGATCATTTGGTCTTAGGAGAATTAATATTTAGTGGCTTTTCCTGACATAAGTTGGCCACTAGGTTGACTTGCTTGTCAAAACCACTTCTGTGACCAAATAGGAAGGCATGTCATCAACACATGAGAGGTACTTGTCTTGCTGTGGCTAGGTCATCTAAAAACAACCAACTTGTTTAGTTATAAAATTAAAAGAGGGGCACTTGGGATCCAGCCCTGTTTTATGCCATTTTAAATAGACATCTCATCTGTCAAAAAGAAGGCCTTTTCTGTCCATGTTAATTTGTGCCATGTCGTTCAGCAATAACGGCCCTGAGAGAGAATTATAAGCATTGAACCTCTGTTGAGATCATACACTTAGGCCTCTTTATGGATTCAATGTCCAATGATAAATCAATAAGTTCCATGAAAAGTCTTAAAATGCTTCTAACTGATTGAAAGACTGCATTCTATCTTCAGAAATATATTCTGCATGCTGATTTCTCCCTTTCAATTATCCATACCTATTTCTCAATCTATCCTCATGCCTCTTCTTATATACTCTCCTATAGTTATCTTAACATATATCTTATAGGCCCAATTAGTTTTCTTTTATATCGGATCATCCAAAGCTTTGAACAGTAATTCTATAAATATATGAGTGCTGTTAAACTTTTGTTCAAAAAAAGAATGAATAAATAGACAATAAATAGTGGATAAATGAATAGATAGGTGAATAATATTTCCTACTTTGGTTGTGTTCAAAAATAAAGTTCCTAACCATACTGTTTGGAGACTCAGAAGAAAGAAGCAAAAAGTCAAAGGATGTGATGAATGTGATCTGTGTCTTTTAACTCAAGAGGTGGTTTTGGCCTTCAGTCAAGAAAATTTGGAATCCTATCACTCTGGATTGCCAAGGTACAGATCTTGAAAATGGATGGGCTCCATCAGCACTTGAAATGAAGTTACAGACCTTGTCACATTGGCCAAGCCACTGTAATGTTCCAGTTGGATTCCTCTAATCTAAGTTCCTCTAAAATCTAAAGAACTCCCAGAGTCTGAAGACTGTAAATTCCTTAATTTTTTTCATTTCTGTTGTGGCTTCCATGTGTGTATTGGGGAGTTATATTTAGCCTCCAAAAAGTTTTCAGTTGATTGATAATATATTTGTATGTAGATACCAGCTTTTTTTCAGTACATTACACAACCTAGTCAAGGATTTCCTGTATTTTTCACCTCATGACCTACATAAGAAGTGATCATCTCATACTCCAGAGTAAATGAAGGAAGCTGGTCATGGTGATAGGCCCTCTGGGCCGCCATGGGGACTGAGAAGATCCAACCTTAGCACAACAGTAGCACCATATTCTGGTGTCTGTCAGAACCAAATTTGGGAAGCCCTGGTCTTAAGTTTATAAACTCAAATCTTAGAGTAGAAAGTGCTTAGCAGGTCCAGTTTTGTATTCCCAGGCCTTAGATTAAATTACTCTGAAATATCCAAGATAGTGATTGTTTACTGTATGTTTGAAGATTTCTAAAGTCTGTTCAAAGACTGTTCTGCTGCAGGAAAATCGTTCCTGTACAGTCTCTATGTCGGCCACCTTACTCTCTGCCACTTATAGTCAGCTCCTTTATCTTCTCATAAATGAAAGTCAACGTTCTCATAAAAACTATCCTTCAAAACCTTGAGTAAGTCACTTGTCAGTCTCTTTGGGTAAATTAGGTCAATGTTTTCTATCTCTTTTCACAGGGCCAGTTTCCTATTTCCTCAATATTTTATCTCCTTTTTAAATTTTTGGTTCTTTAAATTCACTGTGATTTCACCAAATTTTTTAAAAATACAGAAATAAAAAAGTGGCAAATTATTCCAGAAACATCTGGCCATCACTGCCTATATGCATATTGGCTACTTACCTCTTACTGTGGTCCACTGACATTCTCATGTATTATTTCATTGTTAGTGGTCAGTTGATGCCATTTACACTTAAACAGGTGAGAAACTGTGAACAAGGGACTCAAATAATCAAATTATAAATTATAGCTGCCATTGAGTAAAGCACTATACTTAAAAGGTCTTTTTTTTTTAACAAAAGATTTTTATTTAAAATTTATTTATTTAGAGAGAGCGTGAGAGAGGTGGGTGGGGAGGTAGGGGCAGAGGGAGAGAGAGAATCCTCAAGCAGACTCCCCACTGAGCATGGAGCCCAACTTGGGGCTCGATCCCACGACCCTGAGATCCTGACCTGAGCTGAGATCATGACTTGAGCCAAAATCAAGAGTCAGACACTCAACTGACCAAGCCACCCAGATGCCACAATACTTAAAAGGTCTTGGCAAATTTTATCCCATTTGATTCTCACAACAGCCTAACAGGTAGATATTAGTATTTCCATTTTATAAATGAAGACACAGAGGCTCAGGGACATTAGATAACTTGTCCAGGGTTGGTCTTGGATTCAAGCAGATTAATTCTTTGACCATGGCTACTTACTGTTTCTGAGAACAGTAGTTCAGAATAATAATGGTCAGACCAATTTGCACTATATCCATTATTCTGGTTCTTTCTGTAATCACCCTTATGTGGAAGCCAATTCACATTAAAGTTGACTTCTACTTCAAATTGTACTGATTATCTCCTTCAAAGGACCAAGTATAACTTCAAAAGAGTTAATGCTTCTCAAAATATGCTTCTAAGCATATTTTTTCTAATCCATTATGGTCATGTGTTTTTTATTGAGGTGTACTTGACATATAACATATTAGGTGTATAACATAATGATTCAATATTTGTATATATTGTCAAATGATCACCACAATAAGTCTAGTTAACATCCATCACCATACATAGTACAAATTTTTTTCTTGTGAGGAGAACTTTTAAGATTTGCTCTTTTAGCAACTTTCAAATATACAATAGAGTATTATTAACTATAGTCACCATGCTATACATTACATCCCCATGGTTTACTTATTTTATAACTGAAAATTTGTACCTTTTGACTCCCATTCAGTCCACCCCCTACACCCAACTTCTGCCTCTGGCAACCACCAATTTGTTTTCTATATGAGTTTGTTTCTGTTTCTTAGATTCTACAAATAAGTGAGATCATACAGTACTTGTCTTTTTCTGACTTACTTCACTTAGTATAATGTATCAGGGTCCATCCATGTTGCCACAAATAGTAGGATTTCCTTCTTTTTTATGGCTGGATAGTATGCACACCTTTTCAAGTCAGTGCTTTTGTTTTCTTTAGATAAATATCCAGAAGTGGATCATTATGGATCATATGGTAGTTGTATTTTTAATTTTTTGAGGAACCTTCATACTGTTTTCCAGAGTGGCTGCACCAGTTTGCATTCCCACCAATAGCGTACAAGCATTCCCTTTTCTACACATCCTTGCCAACATTTGTCACTTCCTTTTTGATGATAGCCGTTCTAACAGGTGGGAGGTGATGCATAATCATGTAGCTTCTCGGAAAAACCTTATTTATTAAGCAAATAACACTCATCATGTGTCTAAATACTCTTCTAGGTGCTTTATAACTATGAACTCATATAGACTATGCAATAGGCACTATTTAAATATGGAAAAACTGAGGGAGAAGTTAAATAATTTCCCAAAGTCCCAGAAGTAGCATGGAAATAGAGCTGGAATCTGAACCTATGCATCAGAGATGAAGCACTTCACTGCTCTCCAAGCCTCTATTGCTTGCTGAGCAATGTGTTATGTAGAAAGTGGGATGACTATTTTAACTCTGTTACTGAATTTAAAAACCATAAAGTGTGTGTTTGTTGATAGGTGTGTGTAGGCAGACATATGCATACAGACACACCTTTTAAAAACTTAGAAACAGGACGCCTGTGTGGCTCAGTCGGTTAAGTGTCTGCCTTCAGCTCAGGTCATGATCTCGGGGTCCTGGGATTGAGCCCCGCATCAGGCTCCCTGCTCGGGAGGAGCCTGCTTCACCCTCTCCCTCTGCCCCTGCCCCCCACCCACTGCTCATGCACGCATGCTCTCTCTCTCTCAAGTATTTAAATAAATGAAATCTTTAAAATTTAAACGATGGAAACACCCTCTTACTCAGGGATGGTTTTATTCATAGTAACATAAACCAAGAAACCTATGATCAGATAAAAACAAACCTCAAGTTCAAAACTTCCAGTGCAGTAACATATATCAGAAGCCACCACAACCTTTCTCTTAGTTTGAGATACCTAAGTTCTCAAGCAGGTCCAAAATTTGGTGTCTTGACTCCATTCCAACCAGCAGAGCTGAGACAGGGCTACAAGCTCTGAAAATTAGCCTAGATTTACCCATCCTCAAAGTGAACTGAAAGACCTTGAAAATTTTTCAACCTCAGGTCTACATGATGTCAAGTCTGCCTCTGCTTTCATGATTGGAGAGGATGTTATTCAGTTATGACATATCAGTCAGTTTTTAATGGCAACTGCATAAATACATCACAATTATTTTACACTCTCAAATGCTGGTCACTGTATCTCATAAGGTTGTTCAATTTATCTATCTATCTATCTATCTATCTATCTATCTATCTATCTATCTATCTATCATCTATCTGTCTAATCTATCTATTTTTTATGGCTGTTCAATTTAAACAAGGAATTCTATCACACAATACCCTCTATCTAATTAATTTTAAATAATGTGATTTGGAAGGTATTTGGGAGTCCCCTTGTATTTCCCTCTAAGAGGCCTGGGACGGTTTGACTTTTCTTGAAATCAGCATGTATTTCAATGGGTGAAAGAAAAGAAATGTTCTGTCTTACAGCTTTTGTTTGATATGCACAACTGCTCCTAAAACAAGACCCTGAGTGAAAAAACAAGTAGAATTTTAACAGATACTATATATAAGTATAGGTATTGCCCAGGCAAGCAGTAAAACCCATAGGAAAAACTGCTATAAAGGGGGTAAGCTTGGTATGTTTTGGACATACACACAGTAGAGGAAGAGCTCTGGGCATTGGAGTCACAGTACTTCTGTTCAAATCCCAGCTCTGCCATTCACCACTTGTATGTCTTTAGGCAAATCACCTATCTTTTCAAAGCCTTAGATCACTTGATTATATAAAAAGAATGCAAATAATTTGTAAAAGTGCTTTGAATATGATAGATAATGTATTAATTAGCCCCGTTGCTGTCCCCCTTGTAGGTGTGTATGTATATATATATATATATATATAAACACATATATAGAGAGAGAGATACAAATGGTTTTCTTTATTCTGAAGATCCTGTGTTCTTATTTAGAATTTGATATAGGAAGTTAACAAAGAAAAAAGGAAATGCTTTGGGCATCATCAAAATGGTAAAAAAATAAAAATAAAAATAAAAAGGGACCTGGCTCCCTTTAGGTGCTCAAAAGCTAGATGCTCTGTTGTAAAATGTCTAATATTGGCTGACCAGCACATACTAATCCAAATACGACATGCAGTAATGTTGAGCCAAGTGTTTGCTCTATTATCCTGGTTTATTGTGAAATATTTTATTTGAAACAAAAACAAAAGTACACAATTTCAATTACTAGATAGGTTTCCATGATGCAGACAAACTTATCCAAAGTAGGATCACCTTCCACAGGCTTAGAGCTAGACAAAGAGCAGTAGGCAGCATGGATAGGCTATGTACATAACTTTCCCAGATGTAGCACGCTGTGATAAATTCTATCTCGACAAAGAAACTACACTTATTCAAAGCAAGTTGGGAAACACTATTTCAGGAGTCTAACCCTTCTTTAATCATATACTTGGATGGAAGAATGTTCTTATGCACATCAGCTCAGTTCAATTCCTTCCAGAAGGACTGACATCTTAAACTGCACTAAACAATGAATCACCTTGTCAAATAAAGTGCAAAATGGAAAACCTGTTACCAAACTCATCTGATATAATGACATTTACAACAACATGTTTGAAGTGATAAACCGACAATAATAATTATATTTCCTTTAGACTTTGATTGTACTTTGAAAGTTCGATGCAATCATACTTTCTTCCTTCAAGAAAATTTTACACCCCGACATTTAATTTCTGAAACTTCAAACCTTCTATGAACATGCAAATCACAGTTGGCATTAAAAGAAGCACTCTCGGCTCTCTTTCAGGAGCCTAGAATAATGATGACGATGATGATGCAAACAATGGCTAAGTATAGGAGACTTTTCCTGTAATTCAAGGTTGATGGAAGCATTTCAGTTCGGAAATGACAAATAGAGCACTTTTCTTTCCCTAACAACGAGATCCTGCCAGTGGCCTCTCTTGAGGAGAATAAAAGCAGAATTAAGGCCATGTCAAATGCCCACATGCATAGAGTTTTTGCACACAGTAGGCACTTAATTATTATTGAATAAATAACCATGGGATAGTCCATATAGCATTCTGAGCATTCAGAAGACTGGGTCCCTCCTCTCAGGATGGGATTTTAATTACCCTTAGATCCCAGAGCAGGCTGGATATTCCCCTGCCATGAGTTTAGGCCTTGCACACATTCCTGGCTTCCTCTGCTGCCCTATAATCCTGCTGGGTCAACAGGCTCTCCAACCTGCTTCTGGGCAAACACCCCGCTTCCCCCGGGAGGCCAAGCGTTGGACCCTCTGCTACATTCCTAAATTCTCACTGTTCCAGCAGTTGTGCTCGAAGCCTGTGGGCTCCCACTCCCTGGCATTCTCCATCTGTGTTTTCAGTAGCTCTGGCTGAAACTTAGGTGGGGAAAAATATTATAATTTTTGACTAAGATGAGATTTTATATACTATTTGAAGGTACCAGTTATCCGTACACTATCATGTGAAAATGGACATTTATTTCTTAACTGTTTTAGGCACTCTACTTAACATAAAAATGGTATATTTTTATGTCTAGAGTTGTAATCTTACACAAGTGAAGGACATGCTATATACATTTATTTTTCTTTATGATTCCTCAAGTCTTATATGGCCTCCCCCAAGAGATAGTAAACTGTAATACTCCAGACCTAAATTATGAATGTGTTTATTAAATTACTTGTTTGAACTACTTTGCATACAACTGCATCGACTATCAGATTGCAAAGTCCTAGCGGTCTCTATGCCGTTCTGTCAATGCTACCACCAGGCCTTCCAAAGGGGTCGCACTCCACAAATGGGTTAATATTGAAATGAATATACCTATTTAAATAGAGGATATCCTGGACTTAAAGACAAAATACCAAAAGGCAGTTTGACACGGTCTTCCAAAAGGCAGGGAGATTTCCGAAGCAGCTTGACTCACGTCGGACCTGGCCCATAATCATCCCACAGTTCATACTTGTTAAATGAATGAACAAGGAACAGCAGGGAGACGTGTGATCTATGGAATGGGAGCCAGTCTCACAGTGTGAAATTCAAAGGAAGGTAGTCCTATTGACAAATGCACAACTCGGGGTGCCGTGAGGCCACAACGACCAGTGTGATCACTCATGACGTGGCCGCAACTTCCTACGTACCTCTAATGCACACACTGCCTGTTACGTCGCCCGGCGTTGATCATGAAGCCCATTCCGCAGATGAAGACGAGCCTCTTTCCCCAGGTGCAACAGCAATCGTGGGGCTGAGCCGAGCCGTGAAGTCAGGCTGGTCCCTTCAGAGCTTGTCGTTTTCCCACTACCCTTGCTGCCCTGCTTGTCCCCGAAGGGCATGAAAAGTGCTGAGAGCCAGGCAGGGAGGGTGGGGAAGGAGAGCAGGCTTGCCTTGGTTCAGACTCATTTCAGGCAGTGTGCATTTGAAGCTGTGAGGTCAGTTAAGAGCGGGGATGTCGATTTTGTTGATTCTAAAAATGAAACTTTTCTACATACGCGTGCATAGGACTCCAGCCAATTTTTAAAAAATTCTTTTGACCCAAAGTGTAGAATAACACTTGCCCATTCCTTGAAAACAATAAGAGATGATTGGTGGCCACATGCTGGAATGGTTATCTTCCCTGTGCTCTCCACATCATTATTTGTAAAATCATCGACAGGGGGAACGTGATAAAGACTCCATATTGTGCAGGATACTGCTGCATTCAAATAGCTTTGTCCCTTTCTCAAAAAATCAGCCAGGAAAACTGGCTAATTGGAGGGCCAGCAAGCCCATGAAGCCTACATAATGAATTCCGGGGACAAGGACACATCAGGGTTCACATTCTAGTAAATGACTTTCGTAGCAAAGAAATTGGGAGGTTGTCTTCCCACGTGTGGCGTCCACAGGAACAAGAGCTTTGTGTAGCCTGCCAACATCATATGCGTAGAGCCTGGGCTAATGTCTGTATTAATTTAACTTTTCGCTGGAATTGCTGCATAACTTTTTCTTTTAAATGATTCACTGCTTTACAAAATGAAAAATCTATAAAACGTAACGAGGACTCTATGACAATTAGTGCCGTATGCTCTTTTTTAATCCTCTTTTGGAAACTGAATTTTTCATGGTTCAGATACTGTTCCAATAATTAATTGGAATATTTGCCATATTTTTCTGAATTAGCGTTCTTCATTTTTCTCCGGGGAAGAAGGTGAGGAACTGCAAACCACTTACCTTTACAGCAACCTGGTTGAAACCACAAGTTAAATGATAGCAATAGCAGTCATACTTTTGTGTCTCAGTAATGTTCAGCAGTCACCATTCAGCAGCCGTAGCCTGCGTAGTTCAGCCACTGAGAAAAGAATGTGTGCATCAAGCATCAGTGGTCGGCACAGATTTGGGGAAATTTTGTCCATAATGCCCATAGGTACTTCTTAATATCACAGCTACTGATTGAATCTGTTCAAGTCCAAGCTCAAGTCAATACATTACTTTAACAAAAATTTCTAAGGCACCTCCTATGTGTTAAGCCCGATGCTAAACATTGAAGATACAAAAGTTTCTCAATCCACAGTCATGGAAACCAACCCTGATAATTTGCTCTTATCTCCTGCATTTGATCCCTTAGCTAGTGCCGTTGATTCTGTGTGCAAAACAAATCTATTTCTTTCCCCATTTCTTTTGCAAGAGTCCAAGCCACGATCATTTCTTGCCTGTACTACCATAGTATTCATTCACCCATCCATCTCCCAATCTACTCGACAAACATTTATCGGGCACCCACTATATGCCAGGTGCTTTTCTGGGTTCAGGAGACACTGCTGAACAAGACAAACAGCGTCCCAACTCCCATGAAGCAGCATTCTAAAGAAGGAATACAGAAAATTTTAAAAAGAAGGAAAAACCAGCCAGGGATTAGTATACTAATGATAACAAAACAGGAGTCCATTGTCAGAAACAATGGCAGTAAGTAGAGATGCCTTAAATTTTTCTTTGGGTCTTCATATTCAGACAAAATATGCTATTTGTCTTTGACTTCAGACTTCGGAAGGCAAAATAGCTGAGTGCCCACTTCAAGGTCATTTTTGGCATCCTAAACTTGTCAATAATCATGTAGGGTAATCATGTAGGTTTCCAACATTGCCAACCCAAGTAACAATATCAATGATACAAACAAGGGGCAGATCTCAGGACTGTCTCTCCTTCACTCATTGACTTTCAGCCCCTTCTCTCTGCCCATTCACACACCAAGCTCTGTTAAACCTGGCCTGTAGCCCAGACTCTGCCTTTACCCGGACCTCTTCCCTTCAGCTCTTTGCATGATAACTAACTCTTTTCTCAGGTCTCAACCTCACCTCTTGGAGGTCTTCTCTGATGACAACAGCTACCAAAATTAGGTCTCCCTTCCCACTACTCCATGCCAGTATCCCCCATCAGCTATTTTCCCCTTGAATTTCTTATTTATTGACTCTCTTCCCCACTGGGCTGAGAGCTACCTAAGCACTCGTGCTATGTTCATTTTGTTTACCGCTGTAGCCTCAACACCCAGCATGATGTCGGCGATGATAGGTCTTTAATAAATATCCATTCATTAGACAATAGAAAAATAAAAATAAATACAACAGTGATCCTTTAAGTTACAACCCAGTAGGGGAATAAACAAACAAATAAAATAATAATAACACAAAAAATGAATAGCTTCCATTATTAAACAGTCCACTATATGCTGCGCATATTGTGTGCTCAATGTTCTATTTCATTTATTTCCCACAACAAATCTATGACCAAGACATTACTCTCCCTGTGTATTTTTTAGGAACAACTAAGAAACTCAAAGCTCAGACAGAAAATGTACCTTGCCCAAAGTCATTGTTGGTAAGTTGTGGAACCGGGGATTGGTCATAGAAAGCCTTGGCTTCCATACACAGAACGAAGACTCTAATCTAGTTGACATCTGGGAGGTAGTGAAGGTGTTTTGAGCAAAGTAAGACAATTCTTAAAATGTTTTATGAGTAAGAGTATTCATTCCTGGAGTTATAATAGATCATTGGTACTTTTAACTCTGTGAAACCTAACTGGAGCTGCTATTCAATTTCCCTCCCAACCTCTGCCCTGGGACTCCATTTCTGATTCTACTCCCTCAATTAAAGAAAACTGGGTTAACTTTTAGGGTGTGGAATGCTCCTGTGACACACAAATAACCACAAGGACAATTAAAATGATAAAAATCTTAGACCAAATGTGAAATAAAGTCAAATATGGTTTCTCCTGAATGTTTATAATTATTTTAGAGATAAAATCATGTATTGTGCAAAAATTCATGAACTCTAATTTTCAAGAAAGAAAATAGCACAATTACAATAAGCCTTACCTAAATGTGTTTTTAACACATTATTATTTATACCAAATTTTTAATATTTAGTATTTTCAGTGTGCCTGGTTTGGTTCAATTCTGTTAAACAAAAAAACACCTGCAAAATGTATTTCTTCATGTGGCTAGATCTATTCCCAGGTTGTGAAGAAGCAAATTATGTATTTATGTTCTTCTTTCTTCTCAATTATGAATATAAAGTCAGGGACAAAATGTATCCTTGAGCAACATAATAATTTACGCAAAGGCCTCACAATTAAACAAGCATTCTGCCAAGATTTTTAAAAAAAATATAAGGGAGAAGGCAAGCACAAAAGAAATTGACTTGCAAGCTATGAGGGCTGATTTGAAAATTTTAAAGAGAGACGCAATTCACATATAGTTCTGTGACACTTTTCCCTTAAAAATTCATTTTGATCATTTTCAAATGTCATTAGATATTCTTCACCATTCTTTTTACTCTATTCCCCATATTGTGCATGACATCCCCTTGTCTTATTTATTTTATAACTGGAAGACTGACCACTTAATCCCCTCCACTTATTCCGTCCATCCTCCCCAACACCCTCCCCTCTGGGAACCACCAGTTTGTTCTCCATGAATTTCTATCTCTTTTGTTTTGTTTTGTTTGTCCATTTACTTGTTTTTTTAGATTCCACATGTAAGTGAAATCACGTTTTGTGTAATAAATACGTAATTCTTCAACGTGAGGCTATGTCCTTATTTCTTTAGCAAAGCTTCCTTTTGTATAGTGAAATTTTTTTCAAGATACTTTTTAGTTTTTTAGTTTTAATAATGTAAAAAAAAAATCCCATTTGAGTCAAAATCTTTTAAGATAATCAGCTTCATTAAGGTATAATTTACTTAAAATAAAATACACCCATTTTAAATTTACATTTCAAGGAATTTTAAAAAAATTATATGCCCTACCTCCACTATTACAATTAAGCTATAAGATCTTCCAGGGGAAGGGTGTGTCCCTTTGTGTCTCCCACTTTCCTGGCCTATGTAGCAACAATATGTCAATATAGATGGGCTGTGCCTATTATAGGATGTCATATAAAGAGAATTACACAGTATGTATGCTTTTGGATGTGGATTTTTTTCACTAATCATAATGTTTTTGATATCTATCCGTGTTGTTATGTGTGAGGGAAGTTCATTGCTTTTTATCGTTGAGGAGTATGAATTTACCACAGTTTGTTTATTCTTTTTTCCCCACTGAGATATTTGGGTTACTTTAGGGTTGGCTATTTTAAAGAAAGTTGCTATGAACATTTGTGTACAAGTTTTCCTGTGAAGATGCTTTCTTTTCTCCAAATACCTAGAAGAGGGTTTTCTGGGTTATATGGTAAGTGAATGCTTAACTTTACAAAAACCCACCAAACCATTTCCCCAAAGTGATATTCCATTGAACATTCCCACCAACAGTGTATCAGAGTTCCACTTGCTTCAAATCCTTGTCAACACTTGGGATGGCCAATCTTTTAATATTAGCCATACCAATATGTTATAGTGGAATCTCACTGTAACGTTAATTTGCATTTCCCTAATGACTCACGATGTTGTGTTTTCTCATGTGCTTATTTGCCACCTGTGTATCTTCTTTGCTGATGGAACCATTGGGTAAATGTGCCTGCCCTCACCTCTGTCCCCCAGGACTGTATGGGATTAATGAAGGAATTGCACATAGGCTTTGTAGCTGGGGCTCTGCTTTCTGGGGAACCCAGGCTAAGACACAATTATATAGAAAATGTTTTCCTAGTATTATTATCCATAAGAGACAGTCTTAAACTGCTCTGTTACTACATGCAGATATGAAGGAGCTAGAACATGGCATACTCTCCAGTCTCATCTCTCTGGCTACATGGGGACTGGGGGGAAATCTGTAAAAGGAGGCATGAAGGCAAGTATCTGGTAAAATCTGATGCTGGCATGATCTCTTCTTAGTTGGCATAACCTTCAATTGGTCAGGTGTGACCAACATTATGTGGATATTTTCTTCCTTCCTGTCTTCTTTTTTATTTCCTTTTCATAAAACAAACAAACAAAAAACTAAACTAAAACTAAAATGCTTTCATCACATCATAGTGGGATCTTCCTCAATGTCTTAGTATGCCACAAAACTTCACACCTTCAGATCACTGTATTTGGCCTCTTCTCTTGCTGATGCCTAAAGGACATGGAAAACATTTGAGGATTAAAATTGCTCAGCCACAACTATATATGAGAAATTAGCACAAACACTAATCTCCAGAAACAACAAACCTAACGATGTGGTGTCCCACCAAGCTTAAAGACAAACCTTCATCTTCCCTGGAGTCAACCAGACTAAAACTCTGAGAATACATTATAATTCAGCACCAACATCCTCCAAATGTTGGAAGGTCCCTGCATGCTGTGACTGGAGTCATGCAAAATCTGTCTTTCCTCCCAAACCTATTTCATTAGCTTGCTAAGTTGAAATTCTTTGGAGTTGCTTCTTTAATTTAATATATATCTGTCAGCAGATCTTGTTAAATTGTAATATGTTATCTTGTAGCTCTCAAACTTTAATACAGGCCCACTCGTTGAGCCTTTTAGAACAGATTTGTTTACCAGTTTATGAGAGAACTTAACTTTCAAGAAATAGTACATAGGAAAGGAAACTTTTCAAGGAAAACGATTTGGTAAAGTTTCCCGAAAGGGTCTGGAAGGCACTGAGTAGATTAGAATAGGCTAGGTTGGTGTAACAAATAGATGCCCAAAGCTTTGTGGCATCAAAACGAAGGTCAGTTCTTGTTTACAAAACCGTCCACGTTGCTCCACATAGTCTTTCAGAGACTTGGGCTGACAGTGGCAAGGCCATCTTCAGCACAGAACTTAAAAGGCCACTCTGAGAGTTGCATCCCAATCAGGCATAAAGGAAAAATAGCATGGGGGAGCACATTAGTGAAGTTTTATGAGCCAGGTTTTCAGTTATACTCCATTGGCCAGAACATAATCACATGGCCCCACCTAACCTCTAACGAGGCTGGAGGATCTAGTCTAGCTGTGTACCCAGGACGTTGAAGAAAGTAGACTTTGGCAAATAGTTAGCAAACCACAAGGAGACAAGGCCTGAGTGGGTCTTGGGTTCCAAGGTTAGGTATTTTTGAGGCAACTAGAGTAACCTGGAGAAATCAGATGGGAGATGAAGTTCAATGTTAGCTGTCTACTTTTCTGTAACAAATTACTACAAAGCTTAATGCCTTGAAACAATTTTTTGTTTTTTTTCTGTGAATCAGGAATTCTGGACTCACTTGGCTAGGCAGTTCTGGCTCAGGGTGTCCCATGAGGTTAATTCAGATAGTGGCTGGGGCTTTGGTCATCTGAAGGTTGGGCTGATCTTGGAGGATCCACTTCCAAGGTGGCTCACATGGCTGACAAGTTGGTGCTGGCCATTGGACCAATTCTTCTTCATATGGACCTTTCCCTAGGGCCCCCTGTGTGTCTTCAAGACATTGTCATGGGCTTTGTCCAGAAAGAATGATCTAAGAGAACAGGATAGAAACTTCATTATCCTTTATGACCTAGCCCAGGAAGTCACCTCTGCCATATTCTCTCTCTTTTTTTAAGATTTTTATTTATTTATTTGACGGAGAGAGACACAGTGAAAGAGGGAACACAAGCAAAGGGGGAGGGAGTGGGAGAGGGAGAAGCAGGCCTCCCGTCGAGCAGGGAGCCTGATGTGGCGCTCGATCCCAGGACCCTGATCACTTAACAGGTCCAGATCACTCTGATCACTTAACGAATGAGCCACCCAGACGCCCCACCTCTGCCATATTCTATGTCACATAGACCAGCCATACTTCAGTGTGGGAGGATGCTACATAAAGGCCTGAATACCAGGAGGCAAAGATCATAGGAGACCATCTTACAGGCTGACAACCAAGGATTTCAAAGATCAACCAGAACTAACCTACAATCAACTGTTCTCTCCATCATTTAGTGCTTCAGTGATGAACTGTACAAATTAGCTGTACACACTAAAAGCAGATTAACTCAATCTTTTCAAAGCCTATATATCTATCTACCTACCTTGGGCATGAATCACTCGACACCTGAAACAAATTGCTGAACAATCTTTGAAGTAAGCATCAGGAAATATTCCCTTACTCTTTAAGTTTTTATTCTCACTCTCTAGGGAGCCCACTCTACCATCATAGATGTCTCACCTGTCCCTGACCACCTGCCCAAGAACACACTTCTTAGATTTTAATCTGAGAGCCTCATATTTGTAATTCTCAGCATTCTTTTCCTTGTAATGCCCATATCTTGCTAATAACTTAAAATAGGAGGTAAAGAAAATAGAAATGAGGCCTCATCTTCCTGTATTCTCCCTGGAGTTTTTCATTATGAATAATCTGGAGTTTCTAACAGGAAAACTGACACCCGAGGAGCCTGGTTATGATCAGGTGCTAGACTTCCTAACAATACGGCTATTGTTGTGTATAGTGTTTGTTAGACTTCTTGCATATAGAATAGTTAACTAGGAATCAAAAAAGATCCAATATTGGCATGGTGCTCAGTAGCAATATCTCCAAATCTAATACCATATAGGATATATCCAGTCACAGGCATGCTCCAACACAGTCTGCCAAAAAACAAAATAAAACAACTTTATACATCTAAACATACTAATTTGTAGCTGCTAATTTGAACTTTCTGAAATTTTGGTTGTTTTGAAATTTTTTAATCTCTGGAATGCTTGAACCTACATATGGGGTTGCTATAAATCCAGTGTCACCTGGATATTTTAATAAGGCAGGAGAAGTTTTCTCCTCTATCCACCAACTGGTCCACCTTAGCAAGATGGCATCTCCCAGAACTCAGTAAGACGAAGTTATAGAAGTGTAATTCTGTGACAACAAAAGAGTAATCCTTGGTAAACAAAACATGGAGAGTGGGAGAAGTCACTTTGACACCAAACCTGACAGCTTCAGCTGCCAGGCAGGCCATGAACGCCTTCCCGGAAACTTCCTTTTCTGTTCCTTTCTGACAGGCACGTGGACATGAATGTCTTTGGGTGGCATCTCCTGAGAGTCCCTCAGATATTTGATAGTGGCAAATTATTTTCATTGCCATAAATATCCATTTCACAGTGGAAAACTCTATCAGTGTTATTAATATTGCCTGGGCAGAAAAAAAGGGAATATTTCAGAAACTTTTCTGAAACTGTAAGTGATGACCGTGCACCATGACAGTGATGAATGCACAGTGCAGAGAGGATGCTTCTCTCAGAGGACTCTGCAGCCTGAGCTCCAGAAATGGAAGCTGCCTAAAGAGAAACTCAGATTGTCACTATTTGTGTATTTATTTATTTATTTGTTCCTGCTGATAAGAAGAAAAATATTCATCAAATCTGGATCAAATTAAAGTTGTTGCTTCTTCAAAGAAAACACTGAAAACACGCCTCCCTTATGAATTTAGGATTATTTCCTGAGAATAATGTCTTCATCATAGCTTTTCCTTCATGTATAAAAATGTTTCCTGAAAGCTCCATGTTCTTTTCTTTTGTGTTTACCTCCAGCACAATTTACTTAGCTGGCCATTTCTCAATAAATAGAACTCAAATACATATTTCTTCAAAATTTCCTAGCATTGTTCATTTACAAATATATGCAAATTTGATTTAAATGCTCTCTCAAATATATTTAGCAGATGGTAAAGAAAACCATATTTTGAGGTATCAGGTTCCTCCTCACCCTTAAGATTGAGACTTACATTCCCCTGACTAACTGGACTATAGCAATGTTGAACTGTCCAGCCATCACTATTACATAATTTCAGCAACTTCTCTAGAAGAATTTCTCTAGAATTTCTGTGTGCATGTGAAAAATGGCAGGGTGAACAATAATAAATGTAGATTTGATACTCTCCTTGGAAAGTATTTTTTTAACCCCAACATTTAGCCACCAATATTTTGCTTAAAAGAAATGCTAGAATAATTCCACATTCCAGGGTAATTGCAGGATGTCTGATTCCTTCTGATCCTTAACTACTGGCATAAGAGGATGGGGGTAGCTTCCTCGATGTCCTCAGGATAAAGTGCCAAATCAAAGAGCAAAAGAATCTGTCAGAAAGCATTGGCTCTCTTACCCCTGTGGACTAGAAAAGATGCCTATGGCAGACTTTACACAGCAAGAGCTCCCTTCCTGCTCCAAACATGCCATGCCATCTCAAAACTTTCTAATTTTCTCTTTTGCACATGCCTTCCCTTGCCTAGAACACAGAGGTTCCTGCTGGCTCCCATGGCAGGCCCACTGTTCATCCTAGTGAACTAGATGGAACTACATGGTATCCCTCCTAAGTAGTCTGTAGAGGTCTTACACCTGCAGTCCGCAGTTGTCCTAAAAGGTGTTGTTTGTTTGCGTGATAGTCTTCCCCACTAGACTGTAAAGTCATCGAGGACAGGGACTGTCGGCAGTGAACTCTTTCAGTGCCCAAGCTCAGCTCAGTGCAGCACATAGCACATACTCAACAACTATTTGATAAAGAAATAGACCAATTTGGGGGCTCCTGGGTGGTTCAGTCGGTTAAGCAACCGACTCTGGGTTTTAGCTCAGGTCATGATCTCAGAGTCATGAGAGGGAGTCCCGCGTCGGGGCCTGGTACTTAGCTCAGAGTCTGCTTGTGTTTCTCTCTCCCTCTCCCTCTGCCCCTCCTCCCTGCTCACACACACTGTCTATCTCTCTCCCCTTCTAAAATAAATAAGTAAATCTTAAAAAAAAGAGACAAATTTTATATTCTCCAAGTCTTTTAATATCCTTTATTAGGTTATCTCCTTTAAGATAAAAGACCTTGTTTTGGGATTTTAAAAAATTTTCTTCATATACTTCTATGGGAAATTTTGCTCTTTGCAAAGTTGGATGTCTTAATTTGCTTTCTATCAAAATTTCAAGTTATATACTTTTTTTTCAAGTTACATACTTTTAAATTTATAATATAAAGTGCAACCATCAGCCTAAAATATTTAGGCGTGCAACAGATATTTCAGTTCAGGCACTTGGTGCACAAATATGTTATGTAACCATACACACACAGTGGTAAATAGTATTATTCCATTGGAAGGTGGGCTCCCTGCTCTTCCCTGGAATCTGAGTGGGCCTGTAACTGCTTCAAAAAAAGAAAAGAAACAAAATGAATCTTAACTTGAAATGTATCATAGAAGCAATCAGTCATCAAAAAGAATGAAATCTTGCCATTTGCAATGACGTGGAGGGAACTAGAGTGTAGTATGCTAAGCGAAATAAGTCAGTCAGAGAAAGACAAAAACCATATGATTTCACTCATATGTGGAATTTAAGAAACAAAACAGATGGACATAGAAGAAGGGAAAGAGAAATAAAATAAGATAAAAACAGAGGGAGGCAAACCATAAGAGACTCTTAATTTTAAGAAACAAACTGAGGGTTGCTGGAGGGTAGGTGGGTGGGGGGATAGGGTAACTGGGTGATGGACATTAAGAAGGGCACTTGATGTAAGGAGCACTGGGTGTTATATCCAACTGATAAATTACTAAATTGTACTCCTGAAACTAATAATACACTATATATGAACTAACTTGAATTTAAATAAAATCAAAAAAAAAAAAAAGAAGGAGCAAATATAAGTGCTAACAATAGAACTTCTACAAGAAAACATAGGTGAAAAATATTAGTGGCCCTGGCTTATGCAAAGATCTCTGCATTAAGACATGATGAGCAGGAACTATAAAGGAAAAAATTGAACTTCATAAAAATTAAAACCCTTTGCTCTTCAAAAGGTAGTTAAGAAGATTAAAGGTAAGTCACAGACTGGGAGAATATATTTGCAATATATATTTGATAAAAGATTTCGATTCAGAATATTTAAGAACTCTGAAGACTCAAAAATAAGAAAGCAACCAATCTAATTTTGAAAGGAGAGGGTGGTGGTGCAAAAGACTTCAATAGATGCTTCACAAGAGAAAATATACAAATGGCAAATAAGCACACGTGAAGGTTTATTAGACATCAGGAAAGTGCAAATTAAAACTACCGAGACATGCCATTTGTGACCAGTATGACTTAAATGAAAGGGTCTGCCAATGCCAAATACTGGCAAAGGAGGTGGGCAGCTAGAACTCTCATACCTGACAGGTGAAAATGTACAATGTTTGGCAATTACTTAAACGTACGCCTACCTCATGACCCAGTATTTCTACTTCTAGGTCTTTGCCCAAGATAAATAAATATATTTGTCCACAAAAAGACTTGCTTATAGCGGCTTTATTCATAATAGCCAATTCTGAACCCCACCTAAATGTTCTATAGGAAAATGGAAAAACCAATTGTAGTATATGAATACAATAGAATAGCACACATTAAAAAGAAATGAACTACTTACACACACCACACGGATGAAACTCAAAAACATTATGTTTAGTGAAAGAGGTCAGGCAAAAAAGAGAACAGATCTTACAATTCCCTTTATGTGAAGTTTAAAGATTAACCAAAACTAATTCACGGTTATAAATATCTACAACAGCCATTGCCTCTGGCGGGGTTGAGAATTGACATCAGGGAACTTTCTCAAGATGATGGAAATATTCTTCCAATGGACACGGAGATAGGCTCCCCGTTCAAGGCCCCATTGTCTCAGCCGCTGGGAGTGCCCTCCGTGAAGAGCGTTCAGGGGTCAGCCCATTCTAAAGCTTTTCATCGTCTTCCCATTGCCCAAACTCAGGTTCCCTACCTCAGGCCCTACATGATCTGACTCTAACCCTCTAAAAGGGCACCTCACGTTGTTCTCCTCTGTGCTTGTTAAAAAACAGCCAGCTTGGCTGGCCAGATGCTTTCAACTCCAGTTCCTTCCATCACCCTCTTTTCTGGACCCTTCTGGCTCCTTTAGCTCAGATATCCTTCTTGCGCGGCCACCTTGGACCACTCTGTATCACTGATCTCCCTGCACATTCACCATCCCTGCGGATTTCTCCCCAGGGCTTCCCTTTACAGAATGATTAATTGTAGACCTTGTCTGTCTTCATCGCTGTGCTGGAAGCTCTAAGCAGGGACTAGTCTGCTCACTACTCTATTCCTGGCCTCTAGCATGATGACCACCACATACATGTGCTCACCATGTATGGTCCAATGAAATAGAGAGATTGGGAAGTGGCAACCATAACTGCAGTGTCTTCCATATGGCACATGTCTACATTTTCTTTAAATCAAATTAAACTCAACCTTAAGCCCAGATCCTGCATGGATGGTGGGAAATAACGAGGTCATTAGCACTGACTCTTGGAAAGGGGGGCGGGTATACGTACCAACTCTTCAGCACCCCCACGTCCTCAGCCGGGGGCCTCCCAAATCACCACCTGTGACCCCATTCCACTCTCACATGAGGTCTTCCATGTCCTCTGGCCCCCGCTGACACTGATCCTTGCAGACACCGCATCTCTTCGCTTCCACTCTAGGACTGCTAAAATAATCTCTTCAGTGCTAAGAAACTTGTGCAGAAGAGTAAGAGCATTTACCCCAAATTCTTTTCTGAGCCAAGGGAGGTTACCCTATAGAAGTGGTGAGAGAGAAAGAAATGCAGGAGGGAAAAACACAAATTAATATCTCAGTCAACTGTTTGTTCCACAGGGAAAGATGACTAAATGAATGAGTAAATGAATCCAGGTCACTAAAGCTGTTAATTTGCTCTCATTAAAGCCACTGGTTGTGTCAGCTGCCATTACATTGGCACAGCCACTTGTCACAGGATCTTGCAAAGGCTTACCACTGCTCTTGGTGTAAAGACCAAAAGCCTTAACAAGGCATGCAGATGTTCTGACAAGGCCTAATCCCAGACTTTTTCTCCAGCCGTGCTCTCCCTAGGCAGTAGCTCTGAATTTTCACTATGCTTTAGCATCATCTGGGGAAGTTAAAACAAAAAAAAAAAGACAAAAACAAAAAAAGAACAGTCAATTCCATCCCAGAATTAATATAGCTGAATCCTAGAGATGGGGCCTGGGCCCTGGTATTTTTTTTAAAGCTCCCCAAGTGGGGTCAGGGTTGAGAACCATTCCTTCAAAGTCTCTAGCTTTGAGGGCCTTTTTTCCTACTTACTGCAAAGTAGAATGATTCTTCTCAATTTTTCAGACTAGGCCAACCAGTTGGCATTCACTTCTAGCTTTTTCCATTGTGAATGACCAGTAATCTTCATGCCTCAGTCTAGCTATCCTCCTCAGAGAAGTCTTTCCTGAGCAAACAAACAAGGTCAGGTCCCCTGTTTCATGCTCTCAATGCACCCAGTGCATCTTCTCTAAATCATTTGTCATAGTTTGCAATCATTCTCTTGTGTGACTTTTGAAAAATTAATGTCTGTCTCCCATATTAGATTGTAAGACCCACGAGGGCAGGAAGTATTGTGGAATTTGTACATAATTATATCCAGAGCTTAGGGCTTTATAGGAAACAACAAAAATTTGTAGAATGTTTAAATAAACAAAGAAACCTGCCTGTTTTAAACAAATGAAAGAATGGATGAATGTGGGAACCTATGAACATTACACTTAGAGTATACAATTAAGTACATAGTATCTGATAAAGACAAGACAGAATACCCTTTTTATTTAATGAAGTTTGAAAGACCTTGAAAATACTTTCATGGATGGTAAATTGACGAACTTAGTTTTCAAACATTTGTGATTTTTAACATTTATACCAAATAATGTCCATGAATATTTGACATTTTAATTATTGAAATTTAATTTTCTGACTCGAATAAAGAAAACAGTCTTGTGGAAAAAGAAAATCTTGGCTTGTCACTGAATGAAGAAACAAATAACTTCCAAAGCCTTACAAACTACAATATTTTTACCTAGGTGCAAAAGTCATCCCTATAAACACCAAAAACATGTCAAAACAAAATTAGAGTAACCTCTCTGGAAATTTTTTAGGAGATGGAAAGAGTTTCTGGATTCTATAACACAATGTTTTGATCTTTTGTTTACTCAAAAAAAAGAGAAATCTCAGTTCAAATGAATGAACTGTGGGTTTTCGGTGAAGTCATTGCTTAATTTGAAGTGTTTCTTTTGGAATTTTATATACTTGTCCAAAAAAGTCTTTATAAAAAAATCTATAGAATTTTACTGGAATATATTTTTCTTCTTTCTTTAAAATATGTTAGTATTAAAGGACTGTAGTTTATCACTTAAACTCTAAGTATGAAAAATATTTCTATTTCCCAACAACTCCAAGTTCAAGAAACCACCTAGATGATAAAATTATAATGTGTAGGTTGAGTCATTATTTAGTTCTTAGGGTACTTTTTTATCATGAGCCTCATGAGTACTTTCATATATGACTTCTCTAATCATAATGCCTGTGGTAGTTACATTGGAAAATATCAGATACTTATTCTGTTCCTTTTAAAGATTACGCCTGGGGGGGCGCCTGGGTGGCTCAGTCGTTAAGAGTTAGGCGTCTGCCTTCGGCTCAGGTCGTGGTCCCGGGGTCCTGGGATCGAGCCCCGCATCGGGCTCCCTGCTCCACGGGAAGCCTGCTTCTCCCTCTCCCACTCCCCCTGCTTGTGTTCCCTCTCTCGCTGTGTCTCTCTCTGTCTTAGGGGCGCCTGGGTGGCTCAGTCGTTAAGCGTCTGCCTTCGGCTCAGGTCGTGATCCCAGGGTCCTGGGATCGAGCCCCACATCGGGCTCCCTGCTCAGCCAGGAGCCTGCTTCTCCCTCTCCCACTCCCCCTGCTCGTGTTCCCTCTCTCTGCCAAATAAATAAATAAAATAAAATAAAAATTATATAAAGATTACGCCTGGGTGTCTCTGTTCTGTACTTCGCAGTAGGAGTATATATGCCGCTATCTGACATTTAAGGAGAAGTGATATTTGCAAAGTCCTTGAGCAGCTGCTTCTAATGTTCTGCTCTGCGTGTTGTGTTGATTAGTGGCACGTGGCAGGCGATGACACCCCGTTCAGAGGGAGGCAGTCAGAGGCTCTCCCCGAGCCCCGGAACACTTGCCTCAACCAATGATATTCACTGGTGACATTTCTCAAGCTATTCTGATGGCCTCCCCCGTCGCCCCCCGGCCTCCTGCCCAGGCTGACCCTTGACATGGCTGGCGGATTTGCATTTATAGAGGACATTCTACGCAATATTTATGAAGCAAACATTACTGCGTGTCTTCCGTGTGCCAGACACCGAGCGGAGCCCTGGGAAGGCAAAGGTAAGCGCCACTTTCTATCTTTTCTGTCAAGGCGTTTGTCTTCTTAGTCGCAGGAGGCTAACAAAGTCGGCCACCCTGTTCGGGGCCAGGTGTCTCATTCACGTGAACAGACCCCATTCTGTGCCTCAAAACAACCCTCTGGGATAAGGATTGTTTTCGTTTCATTTTGCGGATGGGAAAACTGAGGCTCAGAAAGCCTGTTCGCTTGCCCATGAGCGAGTGCCAGACCGTCACGTGCTTTCTGCGAAAAAAGTCCCTGGAAACTAAGACCTCAGAAGAGACGGCAGGAGCATTGCTCATTAGAGGATCAAAGCCAAATACCACTAAGAATATGAGGGGGAGAGGGCTGGTAACAGTGGCGCAGGGGGAGGAACAGATGCTTTTGGAAATGGCAGAGGGCGCCTGGGTGGCTCAGTCCTTGAGCGTCTGCCTTCGGCTCAGGTCATGATCCCAGGGGCCTGGGATCGAGCCCCGCATCGGGCTCCCTGCTCCGCGGGAAGCCTGCTTCTCCCTCTCCCACTCCCCCTGCTTGTGTTCCCTCTCTGTGTCTCTCTCTGTCAAATAAATAAAATCTTAAAAAAGGGGGGGGGGCGCCTGGGTGGCTCAGTCCTTGAGCGTCTGCCTTCGGCTCAGGTCATGGTCCCCGGGTCCTGGGATCGAGCCCTGCATCGGGCTCCCTGCTCCGCGGGAAGCCTGCTTCTCCCTCTCCCACTCCCCCTGCTTGTGTTCCTGCTCTCGCTTGCTCTGTCAAATAAATAAAATCTTAAAAAAGGGGGGGGGCGCCTGGGTGGCTCAGTCCTTGAGCGTCTGCCTTCGGCTCAGGTCATGGTCCCCGGGTCCTGGGATCGAGCCCTGCATCGGGCTCCCTGCTCCGCGGGAAGCCTGCTTCTCCCTCTCCCACTCCCCCTGCTTGTGTTCCCTCTCTGTATCTCTCTCTGTCAAATAAATAAAATCTTAAAAAAGGGGGGGGGGGCGCCTGGGTGGCTCAGTCGTTGGGCGTCTGCCTTCGGCTCGGGTCATGGTCCCCGGGTCCTGGGATCGAGCCCTGCATCGGGCTCCCTGCTCCGTGGGAAGCCTGCTTCTCCCTCTCCCACTCCCCCTGCTTGTGTTCCTGCTCTTGCTATGTCTCTCTCTGTTAAATAAATAAAATCTTAAAAAAAAAAAAAAAGAAAAAAGAAAATGGCAGAAGGGTCAGCGTGAAAACGAGAATGCCTTCCCAAGCGCTCGACATTAATAAATCGCTCGCCGCTCTTGCCCGTGAGCCCGTGAGTTTTAACACGAGCACTCCTTGTGTATTACAAGCGCGACACCCATTTTTCTGCTACTTGTACAGAGTCACTTAACAATGAAACGATGCAAATATTTGTCTCCGGGTGCTAGGCACACTGTATTTCAATCGGAGACTGGCGGGTAGTAGCTTATGAGCCACCTCTAATGGTACTGAGCATCTTTCCTCAATCTATATTCACATCAGTCCCATTTTCAAATGAGTCAAATGGGAAGCTGAAGTTAGCCAGTCAGAGCTTAACACCTCTGATTTATGGTCAGAAGTATCTTAATAGGATCATTCATTTTCCTTCGCTCGTTCAGAACATCTGATGTTACAAGTTTCTAGAAATGTTCGTGTATCCTCTGGTTCTGCAAAAATATAATCTTTATCTCCAAAAGTGACCTTCAAATGAGCAGGAAATGAAAGCCGGCCGTTCTTTCTCAGTCACCTTGCCTTGCTTTATTGATGTGTCATAATGGAAATCTTGAGAGCCAGAAATCTCAGAATTATTATGATATTTTAATCTTTTTAGGTTAAGTGTAAATGTGAAGGTGTAGGGCAAAAAGCATTAGTTTAGGTCTGGCTTTCTGAAGTATCTCTTTCTTGCCCTTTTTCTCCTTGTTCAGTTGCTTTAGAGAGGCTGTCTCTTCTACAAATCTGCAGTTTCTGGGGTTTTTGTGAACTTGGTCTTCTCTTCTTCGACTTTTATAAGTGCCTCGATTTAGGAAATCGGCTGGAACAGCTCTAAGCACCCACCCCCAACCCCAGCCCCCCTTCACTCTACTGTCCCCCTTTCCTCACCTGAGCACCTCAGCACTGGGTCCCTTGTTTCTACAACATATTTTTAAAACATTTGCAAACAAACCTAACTGCAGTCTGGTTATGGTCTCCATTCTCACAAATAAAACCCCCGTGTCTGTTTAACCACAGGCTTTGTTCAGTTTGACACTGCACGTGTCAGGATACAGAGTTCTATGCCCAGAGCATTCTAACCTTCAAAGTTGCATAGAATTGCCCATGATCTCGCTGAAAAGCTAAAATCTTGCTGTTATTCTACTTTTTGAGCATGAATTCCCAATTCCAAGCCATCAGAGTATGTATTTGTAACATGCAACCCAGAGTTGATACTCTCAAATGTTCTTTTGTTGGGATGAACTCTTAGTAATGGATCAGTTGCTTACCTGGAATAATCATTTATTTTCCTGAAGCAGAAATAATTGCTGACTGCTTGATTCCAAATGCATCTCAAGGGCAATAAAAAATTAGGATGATTTAGTGAATGTACAGAGCTGCTCTGGTAAATATAAAAATAACCCTCCTAACATCATGATCTCTGTTTTAGCCTCAAGATCACCCCCAAAATTGGCTTTGTGCACTGAAACTGAGACTATCAGATATTTTTTAAATGTCTCCTCTTGCTTATACATACTTTAGAAAAGAGGCTGTATTGACTTTATTTTTAATTGCTAAATTTCACCAATAAATCCTCCTTGGAAAAAAAAAATGAAATACAGTAATGGTAATGGACAATATGAAAAGTAAAAGCTGCCTCTTACCAATCTCAGTCTCCATAGATAACCACTTAAGACTTTGATTTGTATCCTTCCAAGCCTTTTCTAGAAAAGTAGATATATAGATATGATATTCAAATATGTTTAATAAATATATACCAACAGTATATTTCTATCTTAATATTTGTATTATGTCCTCTGCTTTATAGTTTCCACCCTTTTTTGAAGGCTGTAGATTGTGACAATAATACCAGAAGGACTGTCTAGAAACTGGGGGGCTGACATCTTAGCTATGCCGTTGGCCCATACTGAAAGGATTGAACATGCGACACATTACATTTTAAGGTCTCAAGGAGATATTTTATGATCAGATTTAACAGACCACATACTCTTTCCTTTAGGGAGGCCATAAAATTCCCAGATTAGAGGAGTAGATCTTGTGTTCAAGTATTCAATTCTCTATTTTAAGCCTGATTTTTCTTTTATTAAGATCTGTTAATGGCACTTTGGTTAAGTTCCCTTCTGTGGCCAAAGACTCCTTTTCTGCATATTTGTTTTTATAATCCTGTGGCTTTTAAGAAGATGTACTTCTCATCTAAGCAAATGTAATAAGGAGCATTCTTTTGTTACTGAAAAGACCTACCTGAGTTAATGAGGTTGTTAATATAAATCCATGAGTCCAAAATGTGATAGCTCAATAGTAGTCATAAAACCAAAAGGGAAGTTTCCAGAGTAGAAAAGTACCTCTTCTACCTTAAAATAAACTGGAAAAAAAAAAGAAAAGAAAAGAAGAGTCTGGTTTAAGGTCCTTTTTATTGATAAAGAAGGGAGGAAGGTAGAGGAGGTGGGATCCCTCACATATTAATATGGGCTAAAAGTCAAGTCCAAGCAGAAGAGGCAAAACCTGGGTCTTTTTTCTTCAGATAAATTTTACCAACTGAAGGACAAGCCATGAATAAAAGCATGTTTGAGTTTTATTTTCCACTGGTAGCCACTTTAGGATCGATGTTTCATCGTTCCACCAAGTAGGATTCCAAAGTCTTTGTTCCCCTGAGTACACAACTGTCCCATCCAACTCACTCTCAGTCCCTTTCAATGGTTGGAAACCTTCAGTGCAAAATAGCCACACAAGAGCTTTTTTGTTTTATTGTCTCTTTTTCATTTTATTTCTATTGACTACAATCTTAAGGTATCTGAATCAGTTGCTTGCCTTCTCTTTGTTAATGTCCACTAGAATCAGTCAAGTTTCTCACTGTCCCATAAATAGGGGCATAACGAGAATCAGTCTAGTTTTGCTTTCTCTTTTCTCTTCTCTTCAAAATCAGAGTCAATAGTCAGCAGTTTGTGCTCCCATAAATCTTGTTATTGTTTATACCAACGCACCCTTTCTTGTGCTATTAGAACCACGGTGGCCGTAGACCCCAGAGATTTGCTCATCTTAAAGCTCTAAAGCTGCTCCACTTTTATGACAACAATAAAGCCTTGAGCTGTCACTTTCCCCCTACGACTGTTATTCACCGTGATTACTGGCATTTCTTTCTGGCTCATTCTCTCCTGCTCCTATTCCCCATTTGATCATTTGAAAAAAATATCTGGAACAAATAAGGTAAAGGACTAACAATTAGCAGTTCTTAGTTGAGCTGCATAAAATTCTTTGGCCGCCTCCACAGAATCTGCATTCTATTTGGGTACACAAACATACAAACACACACACACGCGCACACGCACACGCACATATATCCCAACCTGAGAACTCCTCATCCCACTGATCTGGTGGGCTTTAAGGGGGCTCTGAGAACAAGAGGGATAAAGAAAAGCATGGCCTTCTCCCTGATGAGGAACCAGCTGTGTCCCACCATGATCCTTCATGGGCTACCTGACAGTCGAACCACAGACCTAGGTTCAGGGCGGAACTCTGCTGCTTCCTGCTTGTGAGATTCAGTCAAGATGTCAGCTTCTTCATCCATGAGTTTTCTCACCGGAAACACCACGATTTACCTCACAGGGCTGCTATAAGGATCAAATCAAATGATGTACAATGGAAGGGTATTATGAACTTGTGATCATACTCTAAATGGTAGAACTTAACAAGTTTGTAGATTAAAAGAAAGGGGTGGAGGGAAAGGTTTGGACGTGCAAAAGAAATAGAGCTCAGCTACTCAGGCATTTAAAAGTCATAGTCAAATGGTCCAGTGGGGTTTGAATTAAAAGACTGAGATGTTAGAGTGTACCTCTACAAAATTGGAACTTTAAAAATTTTTTTTCGTTTTCACCATGTTGTAGAACAGGAAGATATTATTACTCTCATTTTACAAATGAAGACAACGGTATAAAAAAATTATGTCCTTTGCCCCAGGCCCCTTATTACTCGTAATCAAAAGCTTTCCAATTTTGACAGCCTAGATATTTGTCTCACAGCCTCCAGAGAAAGGTGAGGATTTATGTGGGAAGTTCATCCTGGGAAAGGTTACATGTTCTCTAACGTATGTTCATTTTGCATTAACACTTTGCTCTATCCCAGAAAGGTGTTAACTATATCTTAAATTTCATTCTGTACTTCCCTATTAAAATAAAAACCTGTTTTTAAAAATCTCATGGTAAAAATGCATTGAGAAGCCGGGTTAATAAATAGAGAAAACAGGGCAGAGAAACTTCCCAAGGGCCTAAATCAGCCATGCATCTTCAGGTTGAAAGAACCCTATTTCCCTTTTCTTTTTCTTCTCTACCTTACTAGGCATAAAAACATGCAAAACATAGTTTTTAAAATGAGGTTTATTTGAACACTGTGGGATGGTGAAGGTGGTATTAGAATTGATCTTTCCATTGAGTCGTGAAAGAATGGAGAGTTAAAATCTACTGTGTTGCCTGCCCAAAAGGACTTTTAAAAAATGTTCGCACTGAAAATTTCACTTGGAACAATGCTTTGGCTCATTTTTTGACAAGTCCGTTTATATATGAACAAAATAACAACGTGCAGGTTGAATGAGATGAATAATGTGCCGAGTAGGCGTGTCTGGGAATTTCCAGTCATTTTGGTCTCCGAATCTGTTGAGGAAATTACTTTGCCTAACTTCAGTTTTTCAGCCAATACAGCAAATAATTGACCTCAGAAGAATAATCCCAGAAGCCCCCAATTTATGAGTGGAGTCTAAGAGTTGGTATAAAAGTCAATTGACTGAAATTTGAAATTTATTTTTTTCTCTGGAAGTATTTTTATTTTATTTTTTATTTTTTTTTAAAGATTTTATTTATTTGACAGAGAGAGACACAGCGAGAGAGGGAACACAAGCAGGGGGAGTGGGAGAAGGAGAAGCAGGCTTCCCGTGGAGCAGGGAGCCTGATGTGGGGCTCGATCCCAGGACCCTGGGATCATGACCTGAGCCGAAGGCAGACGCTTAACCATCTGAGCCACCCAGGCGCCCCTCTGGAAGTATTTTTAAAAACACAGACTGGCTCCACAACTAGTCCGCGAACACTTCACCCACCGCGAATCAGGAACTCCAGTGTTATTCCAGCAGAAACAGGCACTCCAGCTTCTCGTCCATCTCTCCGCCCTGCGGCATCAATGCCAGAGGGAACAGAGTCAGAGGACAATGACTCCATTGAAGAACAGGTGGATAGATATTTCTGAGGACTCGTGACTTCTCTCTCATGTGTTTGTCGGACGAAGCATTCCTCTAAATAAGTCACTCCCCATGTCTGACTGGGGAGCAAAGGGATGGTGCCCATAGGAACTAGGGGCTTGGGGTTTGCTTCCTCCACTAACGTTTCTGCATGTAGATTGTTCTTTGGTCAGGCCTTTATTTATTTGGGGAATGACTGTCAGGATGCCTAATTCCTATGGACAAAGGGCATGTGTATGCAAGTGGATGTGTTGAGAGACTGACCTACACAAAACCAGAGTTTTGGAGATTTGGTTTCTCACAAGCAGTTATTATTTTCAAAACATCTGTCCTAAATGCCTTAGGACTTTTAAGTGGCCATTAAAAAATCTGTTTGTAATCTATACAACCTAACAAACATCAAATCTGAGTTGAGAAATAAATAACCTTTCTTTTTAGATAGAGAAATGATATTCGTTTAGAATCTTGTAGAAACTTCTTGGGTTTCAAGAAAACATGTTTACAATTTAACTTAGACGCTCTGAAAATTTACTCTCAGCAGATGGCTCCATAAAGAGGACAAATTAAAATTTACTGGTCTCCAAATGGATATAGTAAACATTGGTTCTATGTAGCCTTTCAGGGAAAAAAGGAAAACTTGAAGGATTAGCCCAAATATTTGAGTGAAAATGGAGCCTTACATTCAACCCCAACCACCTGTCTTTATCAAGGATACCACGGATATGACATCCTACGCTTAAAAAAAAAAAAAGATTCCTGTGGCAATAATAGCAGAATACGTGAATCCTATTATTGGATGATTATTCTACGCTAGATTTGGAATAAATGCCATTCCTGCCATGTTCTCTTCCCTCTTCACCAGCATGTGCAAGCTGGGTTCTTCTCAGTGTCTGGGATGACTTCCAAAGGGGCTGGGGGAGGCAGGGCACATGGCCGCATATGAAGTAGTATTATCCCAACATTTGGATCTTTGTGTTTCAGAGTATTAACCAGATTACAGGTCATAATCTGTAAGAGCTCCCCTGCTAGTGCCCTGCTTGACTTCTTTCCAGATGAAATCTCTTCAAACAAATCCTGGATCACAAAGATACTCTGTTTTGTGTCTGGAGCCAAAGAGAAAAAAAAAAAAAATATGCATAAAGAAAGACAAGTATCCGCCAAGGGTAAAGAGCTAGATTGATGAGGTTCTGCATTTATCACCTCTGGAAAAAAAATTGTTCCTGTAAAAGGAGCCAATTGCAACATTTAGGATGAAGTAATTCATCTAGTGATTCTTCTTCCATTTGAACTTTTCATTTCCTTGTGCTTTTTTATGGATGCCCAGTTTGAATGTGTCTAGATAAGGACATGACTTATTTATTGGCACTAAGAGCTTTTTATAAATTTAATGTAATTTATGGATTTTTAATAATCCCTCTAATAGTTTCTTTACATGAGTTGCCACTTTTTTTAAAAGCCAAATTTCACTTGCTTTATGACAGCAAATGAGTAAAAGAGAAAATTAGGGTTTAAATAGAAAGTTACCCACTTGGCAGCCCAAACCTATCCTTTGGCTCATAAAACACTACTGATGGGGGCACCCTATTATTTTTAAGGGGTTCATGAAATGGACAGAATTCGATTGTTCTCATTTGTTCCCTCAGCATGCAGACAGGATATTTATGGGAAAGCACTCGAAAGAAAGAAAAGAAAGAAAGAAAGAAAGAAAGAAAGAAAGAAAGAAAGAAAGAAAGAAAGAAAGAAAGAAAGAAAGAAAGAAAAGAAAAAAAAGAAAGAAAAGAAAGAAAGAAAGAAAGAAAGAAAAAGAAAGAAAGAAAGAAAGAAAGAAAGAAAGAAAGAAAGAAAGAAAGAAAGAAAGAAAGAAAGAAAGAAAGAAAGAAAGAAAGCCTTCCATTCTCAATGGGAAGGTCTGAGGTAAAGTGGTTGTAATCAAGCTTGCATGCTAAATGCCCTCAATTTTTCAGAAGCAATTTTCCCTATTTTTTACAAAGCTTTTTTTTTTCCCCCTCCAGAGGTTAACTTTCTAATTCAATGGATGTTTACTAGTGTCCTTTAGTTTATCACTCATAAATTGTTTAGAACTTGTGTCTTGGGCGAATAACCTGCGGACATCTTTCAAATAATTCCAAGGGGACTATACTGCAACAAAAGGTTGCTGGTCTCTGGATGAACATTCCCCAGACGAGGCAATGTTCTTTTCCTTCCCAGAACATCTGTTAGCTGCACACCACTGGGATGGCTCTCTGTGAGTTATGCTCATCTATTATAGCCCTTCTTGGTCCTTACCTTCTAGGTTGATATCCTCTTACAAGTGAGCTAATTCAAAAGGCCTCATTCCTCCCATGATCACCTTTAGATAGAACTATGAGCCTCCTCAGGCTCTGATCACTTGTGGCCCTGAATCCAGTAGGTGACATAAACAAGAGTGAGTGAAGAATAGAGAATAAGAGACTCCCTCCCCTCCCCATTAGACCTCCAAGGTCCTTCCTCTGCTGGGACCTGACTACTTCTCCAGGCCATGGACAGTCTTCCCGGACTTCAGCCCATGCCTCCCCATGGCTGTCTTTGGGTCCTACTTCACCTGTCCTGATAAATTCGGTTCCCATTCCATGTAAAGTTCAGTTTTTCATAATAGTTTTAGTGGGGAATATTTGCATACAGTTCACTCATTTGAGGTACACAGTTGTTAAATTTTGGTGATTATATACACTAATGTAACCTCCACCACAGGCAAAACATAGAGCAATTCCATGACCCCAAAACGTTCTCTTGAGCCTCATTGTAGTAGATGCCTTCTGATTCCCAGCCCTAGGCAACCACTGACTACTTTCTCTCACTGTGGTTTTATCTTTTCTAGAATTTCATATAGAATTCATATAATATGCACTCTGCTTGTATTTGAACTATTTTACTTAGCCTAATGTTTTTAGATTCATCACTATAGTTAAGTAAATGAATGTTTCTTTCCACATTTTTTGCTGAGTGTATACCACAATATGTTTATCAATGGATCAGTTGACAGATTCATATTGATTTTTTCCCACATCTTCCATCTTTTTCCCCCACATCTTTAAAACTGATTTGGAAGTGAATCTCGTAAGTTTCAACATGTCTGCTTCAAAAATTTAATTAAACACATGTGCATTTTAATGTAATAGAAAAGGTGCAAAGAAGCAGAGGGATCCATAGGGTCCTTAGAAATGAAAACCACATTCCAGTGAACTAATGCTCTCTGGGAAGTGAGGAATTATCCAAGTGTGGGGAATTAGTGCCATAGTGGGGAGGTGTGAAGTTCATTCAACATCTGACAAGAAAGGAGACATTGAATAGTTGGGTCTCTACTACGGCCTGCTCCGATTCCTGTATCTCTTTAAGGTAAAGTTACTTCGTTTTCCCCTCCTCCCTTATCTGTTTCTTCTAATGGCCACTTAGATTACAGGTGAAATGTGATAAGGAACTTCTGCAGTTATTTAAACTTGTAAGTCCTGTGACAGTTCCTCACACGTGCCCTGAAGTATTTACTATTTTTTTCTGTCTACATCAGTGCTGACATTTTAAAATCTGATGATCAATTATTTGAAAAGAATTGCTATTTGACTAGAGTCACCAGTCAATTTGATAAAAACTGGTTGATCTGTGCTGATAAAATCGAAATTTATGACTTCAGTAGTGTTTTTCAAAATCTAATGTGCATAAAATCACCAGAGGGAGCTTGGCAAACATGAGGCTTGTCTAAGCCTCCTTTATAGGTTTTGATTAAGAAGTTTGGGATAGAGTCTAGGAATCCGCATTTTGTAAGCATTCCAGGTGATTCTGAAGCAAATGGCATATAGATCTTTCTTTAACAAGTGCTAGAATGCAAAAGATATGATATAAATGTCTGGTCAAGGGGTGCCTGGTTGGCTCAGTCCATAGAGCATGCAACTTTTGATCTTGGGGTCATGAGTTCAAGCCCCATGTTGGGCATAGAGATTACTAAAAAAAAAAAAAAAAGAGAAGAAGAAAAGGAAAAGAAAAGAAAAAAAGTCTGGTCAAACTGGTTATTTAGCAAACTGCATACATGAGTAAGGACCATTTCGGCTGCAAATGACAGAAACCCAAACCAAACTGGCTTAAAGCTGATATATACTGACTCACGTAATTGGAAAGTATGGGATTAGAACTGGCTTCAGTAAAAATCTGACCATCTGTTGGCTTTCCAAGGATGTCATCCAGACTTGATTTCTCATTCCATCTTTTGGATTTGTTCTCCTCTATGTTGCTTCCTTCAGGAAGACTCTTTGTAAGAGTTGGCAAGATGGCCACCAACAGTTCTAAGCTTATATGCCGTCTTCTCAGCAACTTCACTGGAAAGACAAAGGTCCCAGGACTGAGTCTCATTGGACCGAGTTTTATCACAGTCCCATTGCCAAAACATTCAGAATGGTCTGAATGGCCAGGCCAGAGTCAGGTGTCCTCTACCTCCAATGTGAGTGAGTCTGTGTGTGTGTGTGTATGTGTGTGTGAATGTGTGTAAGCATATGTTTGTGTGTGTTGGGAGATGGAGGGCATGGATCAGCTCCAATTAAACCCCATGGATTGGCCATAGGGTAGGGGGGATTCCCTCCTCCACAACAAGACAAATCAATGTGTTAGTTATGGAAGACAGCCCAAGCCTACTATGTAACACAGTTCATATCAATAGATGCTAGTAAAATACTACATTTTCCTCCCACTAGCTGTACATATGGGTGATCTTAGATTTCAAACTCCTAGTGACAGAGCACTAAAAGTAATTTGTTTTATATGGGGCTTAGTAAGCGCCTGCCAATGCATGCTTAATAAATACATTTTAATCTCGGTCATTAGCACTGCTATGACCAAGTAGCTTTTGGAAAGCTTACTCAAGAAAGGAAGGAGGGTACCTAATAAGACTGTTTCTGTGGATTAGAGTCTGTTGGATGGTGAGGATTATGCTTTTTGAATTGTGCTTCTAAATCCATAACTTAAAGTGCCATCACTAACTCTGATGAGGGGGTGATGAATTATATTTAAGAAAAAAAAATCAGCTTAAGCTCCCTCATCATTGTAAGGTGAGAGGTAAAGTAGGAGGAATTAAAAAACAAATAGCAGAAATAATTGAAAGAGCCTGGATAAAGAAGGAAAAGTCTACACGCTGTGGATAGGAATGAAGCCAGGACTATGGGAGTGAGAGGATCCTGATGTGCATAAACGTGGGCAGGTGGGAGGAGAGTGTCAGGGAACAGGACAAGCAAAACTTTTCTCGGCATTAGAAAGACCAGATCTAGAATTGTTGTTGGCAAGAGACCTACAAAGGAATTTTATCCATAATGTTACACTGTGAAATAATTTCATAAAGGGTCATCAGTGAAGAAATTTAAGGCGAGGATGAAGGGTACACAAAACAAAAAACAGAACAGGCCATAAAAGACTGGCAGGAAATGGGGAGCCCATGACCTGAAAGGTGTCTTTTGATCTCAGTTTTCTATGATGCCAAAACAAATGTGTCTCCTTTGTGAACTCTTTCTAAGCAACAGCAATTCAAGGTTCAGGTCAGTGTCAAATATGCCGGCCCTTCTCCCAGGCCTGCTATCCTGTACGGGTCTGGTGGGTCTTCATGGCTCATGACTCAGCAGGTTCAGGAAGTAACAACAGATGTCTTTTCTCTGTTTGTTCTAACTCCTGACCAATGCCTCTTATAACCTAAAATTTTAAACCGAGGATGTCTAAAAGTGACAAACTTCAGTTCAGAAGAGACTCAAAATATTTTGAGATTTATTGGTTCAAATTTCAAAAGTTCAGGGAATATGGCAGAGGTTCGTGGTGATATTACAAAAAAAAATTCTCTGGAAATCTAATGATCTTTCAGAACTATGTGCTTTTATGTATATATTTTTAAATTACTGTATATGCATACATATTTTTAAGACTTTCCCCAGTGATCACTACATGGTATCATTGTGTATACATCTAGTTTGTTTCTTGACATTTTCTCTTAGATGAATTGACCATGTATCCTACTTAGGGAAAAGCAAGTTCAATGAAACTATAGTAAATTAGACACCCAGAAAAAGACAAAAGATGTGAATGTGAATTGAAAGGACTTTAAGGGCTGGATAGAGGATGACATCAGCATGTTGGCAAGAAATAGAAATATACAGCAGGCTAGACTGTCTGATGTTCTGTCCAGGGTGGAACAAATGAAGATAAAGGCAAATGCAAAGCTATAGCAATAAATACGATTGTCTAAAACGTGACCTTCATGGTTATTAGCATATTTATTTTCTAGCATGGAGGAAATTATTTTACATATATGATTCATATTTCACCTCCCTCTTTTCTCCTCCACGCTCTCATCTCTATCAGTTCTGCCCTAGCTCTGATCTGCCACCCATCCATTCACCCAGAAGATTCTTTTGAAACTCATGTTCTATAATAATTTCTCTTATGTCTTTCAGGGCTCCTTCCTCCTCAACCTAACTGAAAATTGACTTTTACTTGACCATGAAAACTTCCTTATTGCTCACTTAGTGGCTTCTCCTTACAGATAAGGGTCCTAGATTCCTCCAACAGAGCTGGTCTGCCACAAGGGCTTGCACTGAGTTGGTATATTTTTTTAACTATTTTTTTAAAGATTTTATTTATTTATTTTAGAGGGAGAGCATGCGCGAGAGAGTGAGCGTGCATGTGAGTGGGGGAGGGGCGGAAGGGGAGAAAATCTGAAGCAGGCTCCGTGCCCAGTGTGGAGCCAGATGTGGGGCTCAGTCCCACAATTGTGAAATCACCACCTGAGCCAAAACCAAGGGTCAGAGACTTAACCAACTGAGCCACCCAGTTGCCCGAATTGGTATACTTTAAGAAGCAGTCCCAGGGAAGAGGGTGGGGACCTGGGATGGGTGACCCCAGGAAGGAGGGAGAGCCAATACAAAGATGCCTTATCAAACTGATCATTGCTATAGACAAGAGGAGAGCAATCCATGTGGGACACCTTATAGTTAGCACCTCAGAATTGTTTGCCCGATGGATGGAAGACGGGAGCATGTATCCGCCAGCTAAGTGTTGGACAAATATCGTCCTAACTGGAGTTAATTCCCTCTATTTTTGGATTGCGTGTAAGTGAGGGCCATATTTTACTGCCAGAAAGGCCCTGGGGTAGGAGGTAAGGGCTGTGTGGTGTGCTTGAGCTGGGGTGCCGTCCGCTTACATCTGGGTGAAGGTGGTTATTGCAGCAGTTTCTGAAGTAAGCTGTGGCCAAAAGGGACAGGAAGAGGGGCACAGGGAGTGTTCTAAATAAGGGGCAACCACTTCTTTAAACACTGCTGCACCTGGAGCACTAAAGTTCTAGCTTTACCCAGTCACTAATTTTCTGGAATCCATCACCTCTCCTCCCTAAACTACCCTTTCCCTTCCCTTCTTTTCAACTTCCAGCCACCAGGATGCTGTTCCAACCTCCTCAATGGCATTAAAGCCTCGTCTTCCTCTACAATCTGTGTCTGTCACCATTTTCCACAGCTCCAGTACAGACGGGGATGACCCTATAACTTCCTGGTCTCAAAACTCCTCATCTTTAGGCATCACGCAACTTTGAGCCGGCCGTGGCTCAGCCACACTATCACCTAGGCCTGCCAGCCCTGTACATCTTGAACACAGGAATTTTGTTTGTTTGTTTTTGATACATAATCCGTTTGTTTGCTCATTCCTTCTGCTCTTCACTTTGTTCTCCTTATGCCCTCAATACTTCCCTTTTTCACACCCCATACCTAAGCAATTCTGATTTTATTTGCTTCCTTACCTAGGCTCGACTTCTTGAAATGACAAATCATGTCAATAACAAACAAGATGCTACCTCAAAATCTCATGACTCTTTCACCTACAGTCCACTTTCTTGGTTCTGTATCCTTGGTTCTTATCAAAGGATGCTAGAGAAAAATCTCAAAGCCATGATATCAGTCTCAGCTGCCAATTTGTACTATTTCATCTCTGCTTAAATAGCAATCTTATTTTATTTGTGTATTTTTGAATTTCTAGATGAGTGCGTTCCTTACATGCCTTTTCCACATTCCCCATGCTTCCACCCTAGCCCTATTACTCGTTCTCCATAGACGGCTTTGCTTCCTACTTCACTGAGGAAACAAAAAAAGAGTGAGAGACTGATGTTATAGCCTAAGACCTCTCAACCTGTCTTACTTCCACCCCCAAGTTTGTACCTTTAACCAATCTCTTTCTTTCGTTCTGTCTCTGAATAAAAACGAACCCACCTCCCTGTAGGCTAATTCCACCCTTTGGGGCAATAATATCAAAAGAAATGCAACAGGCTCTAATCTGAGTTCATCCTACTGTTTGTGTCAGCACACCAGCATGCTCCAAGTCCTCCAAGTTTTCCATGGCATTTCTCTTTGATTTGTCACCATCCTGCTGCCCCAACCCATGGCTAAATGCAGTGCGTTCATCTTTTGAAATAAATTGTAATTTCCTTTCTGTTGCCTACTGGAGGAGTCCTCTTTACACCCCACTGATACCAGAGCACTCGTCTCCTGGCTGGTCTTCAGGATGCTGTCACAGTCATTACCTCATGCAATCCCTTTCATTGATAACTAATGGAATGCTTATGGTTTCAACGTTAAGTGGTATTTAGGACCTCTGTAATCCAGCTTCTCACAAACCCACACATGCCTCAAACTTTTCTTAATGTGGGAGGATGTTCCTTAGCACATCCTGTGTCTGTTACTTAGAATATCTCTCCCCTCCTTTGGATTATCCACACTCTACTCATTCGCCACAAATTACATCAGTGCAGATTAATGTTTCCCTTCCTCAAATGTCTATTGTATAAGCAGTCTTTAGTATATTTGGTTATAAATTGCTTTTATTATTTTTATTTATTTCTTCTGTTTAGGACTTGTCTTTCAAGAGGGAGTATGCTCCTTAATAGTGAGGACTTTATCTTATACATCTTTTGTCCTGACAGTGGTGGCCACTCATTAAGTACTTACTACAAATACCCGTTGACTTCATTTCAATGAGTCAGAGCTTTTCATTTGAAAAAGGAACCTACGAATGGGCACCTGAATACCAAACAGTATAAACCAGCTCTTGAAAATTCATGATTGGAATAAATTGGCATAATTAGGATCATCTTCATGTTTTTTTCTGAATGTTGGTTGTGAATGACCTAGCTTCATGGGAATCTTGGACCATGGGAATCACCCTAAAATTTAGTTTCAACTAAATTCAGTGCCTAAGTGTTGATCCAAAACTATGTTGGTGATGAAATATAAATATAGTCTGTGTCCACACATCATAAACACTCAAATTAAAGTACGAAAATATAAAAATCTGGAAACATAAAAGTTTGACTGTTTTTTAAGGTTTTTATGTAGATGTTTGACAGCAATGATTTTTGGAATTTAATTTAAATGTTTGTTTGGGGGCATCTGGGTGGCTCAGTCAGTCAAGCATCTGACTCTTGATTTAGGCTCAGGTCATGGTCTCAGGGTCATGGGATCAAGCCCCGAGTTAGGCTCCATGCCCAGTGTGGAGTCTGTTTGCAATTCTCTCCCTCTCCTTCTGCCTCTCCCCCCACTCCCATGCTCTTTCTCTCTCTCTCTAAGATAAAAATAAATAAAATCTTTAAAAATAAATAAATATTTGTTAGGGATTTATATAAGTCAGAGATAAAACATAAGAACTTAACTCACAAATTTTATGTCTGTGGATGCTTGAGTCATTAGAATAAAGATAATTTAAGTAAACAACACTGTAGATCTCTTTTTTTAAAAAAAGGAATTTGATAAATATTGGTCTAGCCTAACTTCCAGCCCCATACAAGAATCCTCACTGTAACAGTCACGCCCACCTGTTTCAACAATGCTGCCTTCCATGATAGAAAGCTTAACTTCTCTTCTGGTAACCCACTAGCTTTGGGTACAGATTTTTGTGTTTTTAAAGAATTTCTTCATCATTTTATTTTGCAGGAGTTATGTAAGTTCCAACACCTGTACATACACGTGAGTGCAGCAGGCCAGCTGTGACCCAGTAGGGAGTGGTGGGGACTGTGGCCCCTGGTGGGTGCTACTCTGCTCCAGCTGAATACGCCAGCCAAGGGAGGGGCCAGTGTTGCCAAGTCTTCCTGTGACTCAAGAGATGCCAAAAATCTAGATAGTTCTGTGAAATCTGTCGTTTTTTAACATGATAACTAATTCCGAAATGTTAGAGAAAACACTGTGGACAAGGGCAGTAGATTAAATAAACACATCTGTGCGTTAAACCTGGCTGTAAGCCCTTCAGTTTTTTAACTTCTGAGGTAAATCCTGCCTTACATTGTCACCTCTGGGGGAAAAAAAGCATGTATTAAATTTATATTCTTTTACTTTAAAAAAGGGGGAAAAGTCAAATATTTAAGGACAACTATTGTTCTCCATATTTACCCCAGTCTTCTTAAAATTCCTTGAGTCTTTTGAACCCAAAGTACATTTAGGTTCAAAAATCAATTATGTATGTTGATATTGAGCAAGTCGTGATTTAGAGAGTTTCTTAATGCAAAAGAGCAATTTCTCTTATGATTGTTTTGCTTAGGTTTAGTCCTTGGTAAACTGCTCATTTGGAAACCAGGTCTATCATCCTCCAGGCCTCCCAACTTTACATCATTAGCAAATTTCATAAGGATTCTTTGTCCTCCTTTAGATCACTGATTCAAACTAAGCTGGGCTTTCCTGGTGGACCACATGACTGTCAAATGGTAGGCCACTCTTCCTGCAGCAAAGACCCCCAACCAGCTGGCATATTTCTGGAAAAAATACCTAACCTTTCCAGATTATTCTTTTACTACCTAAACTTTATTTCTCTTTCTGCATAGGAAGTTATCAAGATGGAGTTTATAAAAAATTCCATCAAAAGAGAAATACATTGTGTGAATTATTTTCCCTATTACCAACTTAAATTCCACTGAAAAAGGAGCTTGGGTCAGTACCATTGTGTTGCTCAACTCAGGGGGCTTCATTCATATTGTCTTTTGCTCACAAGCCCACCCCTAAACATAACCCATAGAATACAATGTGGCTTGTTCCCCCTGGAGTTGGGCATCCACCACAGCCCTGAATGAGGTTACTTTGGCAATAATACAATAATACTCTTCTACTTCTTCTTTTTTTTTTTTTTTTTTTTTAAAGTAGGCTCCACACCCAATGCAGGGCTTGAACTCCCAACCCTGAGATCAAGACCTGGATGCTCTACCGACTGAGCCACCCAGGCACCCCTATTTTGGCAATAATACTCTTGACACATCTATGTACATTCGCTAGCCTGGTGACCATGTTCATAGGCCAGGCTTAAAAAAAATAGCAAAACAACAACAAAACAAACCTGACTCAACATTTTGCTGGCATCAGACATAATTCAGAATATGTTTTTTTTGATAAATATTTTGGTGACATTTGAATTTATACAAGAAATTATAATTTGGTTATATAATCAATTTTTAATCTTAGTAAATGCTATGTAACCCTAGAGAAAAATCTAAATATTTCTAGCATTCCATATATATTACTCACGCTTAATAAACATTGTCTATTGTAGTTAAGATGATCTATTTGAGCAAGGAGTGATGAATACTTTTGTAAAGGGCCAGATAGTAAATATTTTAGGATTTGCAGGCCACATATGGTCTTTGTCACATATTCTGTGTATTTTTGTTTCTAGCAGTTACCAGTGTTTCAATGGCTGGTAATTCAATAAGCAGTAAGTATTGTTTCACTTTTGTATTTTGGGTTTTTTCTCTTTATTTTTGGTACACACGCATGCACCATCCTGAGCAGTTTTCAGTACTTAGCAGTGTTCAGATTCTCACAATAACCCAGGGAAATAGGTTGTCCTGTTGTCTCTGTGGTTTAGCCTGGAAAACTAAAGCATGGCAGGGGTTAAGCAACTTGCTCAAGTCTTCATGATGATGTTGCTCTTACAAATAATTTCTTAAAATTGTATCTTATGTACATTAAAGGGTGAAAATAAGTGCAAAGTGGATACAGGGCATTGTTATTTATTTCTATATAAGGTAAAATGGCCTTAGCCTTTTCCATTTTTCTCCTTTATACTACAGAATACAACTGCAGATGTGTGTGTTTTCACTGTATTTTGGAATGATAAACTGATACGAAAATATTTTAAATAGCATGCCAAAAATGTCTTCACTGAGCACAAAATGGACAAAGTCCAAATGTTAGTTTAAATTTCATATTATCTACCAATCTTCCAGCAAAATCTGAAAGATGTTATTGTTTAAGTCATGTAGTTCTTCTGAATAATCTTTTTTTTGTAAACAGTTGGCAATCCAAACTCTGGATTTTTCCACTTAATATTCAAAAGAAACTCATTTTTAAGATCATTTTTAATCAGCATATCTGTCACCTTCTTTTTTGACCTTTTTTTTTCCCTTGGGCTTTACTTTTTGGTACTGGTGATTTTTTTACTTTAAACTTCGTTCATTTCTTCCTTAACACTGCAATTTCCTATTCGCCCAGGCTTGCATTTCCCAACTTCCTCTAAAACTGAAAATTAGTGGTCGGTTTTCCAAAAGCTATAATTTTTATATTAACCTTGTTTCTTCTTTTAATTGGTATTTTTCTGCTAGACAATGGTAGGAGGCTGGTGGTGGGTGTTATTTGAGAATCCTGTTTCAATGAGGCTTTTGTGAAATAAAGGCTGGAAAGGAAAATACTCCTTAAGGCTTCTGCCCATGGGGTTAGGAAGAAGGGGAAGAGGTTGAGGTATGGGAAGGAGCAGGGGTAGCACTGGAATGTCCTCATCAACTCAGAGACCCACCAGAAGCCATAGCCAAAGGGTTTCTTCACGTTTAGATATGAAGCCATGTCTATGTCCCCATAAAACTAAGTTGTTAAAAATGTACCCCCCCACCCCCCAGCCCTGACCAGCCTTTTGGCCATTGAATCTGAGGACAGCTAAAGAGAATTTTCCTTCAACACATGCATGATACACATTCCAGAGGAGAACCGATGGCTGAGAGAAAGTGACTGTATTAAAATTAAAAAGAGTAAGTTTCTGCATTTCTTATCTTTTGTTGGTTTCCCTCTCTGTGGGCTACTGTGGGACTTCCTCTGTCAGCATTGTCTCCTCTTTCTCAATGTATTGTAGTCAAACAATTTGTCTCTTGCAAGAAACTTAAAATAAAGCTTTTGAGGAGGGTTCTTCTCCTCAACCCTCCTCAAAAGAGGGTTGGAAATAGAAAGTAGCATAAAGGAATAAATCCTACGGGATTTCAAACCTAAACCCTTTTTTATTTTAATTTGGACAAAGAAAACGGGCTAGAGAATTAGAAGATTTAGGTACTGTTACATCTAATCTTCAAACTTTAATTTACTTAACAAATTTTAAGCATTCTTTCTTTTTTTTTTTTAAAGATTTTATTTATTTATTTGACAGAGAAAGACACAGCGAGAGAGGGAACACAAGCAGGGGGAGTGGGAGAGGGAGAAGCAGGCTTCCCGCCGAGCAGGGAGCCCGATGCGGGGCTCGATCCCAGGACCCTGGGATCATGACCTGAGCCGAAGGCAGCTGCTTAACGACTGAGCCACCCAGGCGCCCCTTAAGCATTCTTTCAAGTATGACAAACAGTTGTTCCCATCTTGGTTCTCTCATTTTATACAAACTATGGTTGAAAGAAAATATGCTAAATTTCTCTAAAATCTTCTATGAAAAAAACCTGGATTTTTTTTTTTATACCGTCACAGTATTTGAAACTCAGTTTTTTCACCCCTTTTCTCCCTAGTTTCCATGGCTTTAAACCTCTCAGGGGTGTTACATTTAAAGATTATCTAATTTTAAGTATTGGTTTTCCTGCCTTAGTCTTTTAATTAATAAAACTCTGTTATTTTTAGCATGGTGATCTAATCAATAGGACATACTTCTACCAGATGAAAATAATTAGAAGGCATCATTTATAGTAAAATCAACAGTCTATCTAGAAGTAAATATTTATGTAGAGAGAATGCTAATAATTGTTAGACACTGAGAAGAGTTTTTAAACTTTCGTTGAAGTATAAGGTACATGCAAGAATGGTGGGTGTAGAACTCTATGAATTTTTACAAACTATCCTTATATAATCAGCACTCAGATCCAGAAGCAGAATATTATCAGCATTCCTAAAGCTACTCATTCTTCCACCTCAAGGAGTAACTTCTTCCTGTCTTCCAACAGCATGGAATAGTTTTGCCTCTTTTGGAACTTTCTATAAATTGAAACATTCTGTATGTACTATTTTGTGTCTGACTTCTTTTGCTCAACCTTTGCTGGTCAGATTTAGTCATGTTGTACATTATTGTTCTTTCATTTTCCTTCTATCTTGAATATGCCTTGATTTATAATTATATATCCATTCTGTTGATGAATTTGGGGACAATTTCTAGTTTGGGGTTCTGTTTTGGAAAAACCTACAGTTCTCCTCCTGTGTCTTTCTCTTTTACTTTCACAAAGAACATTTCATTTCTGGTCCCCATACGTGTGGGATTTTTCCCCACACCAAGCAATTCTGTGACACCAGCTGGATGTCCTACAATTTAACTCAATTCTGACACTATCTACTTGGGTATAGCATTGGATACCACAGGTTAATGGCTCAGTCTCATGAGGCTTCACACTTCAGATGCCCCCACAACACACACTTCAGATGCCAATCACAAGTAGTGGGTCCCCAGGTTACCCACAACTTCTGTCCAACTTGGCTACAAATTGGAGGTTCCAATGACTTCTTTCCTCCCCATTGGATTTGATTATTTGCTAGCTCACAGAACTCAGGGAAACACTTACATTTACCAGTTTATTAAAGAATATGACTAAGGATACAGATGAAGAGCTAGATAAAGAGATACATAGGACCAGCTTAAGGGAGGTTCCAAAGCACAGGAACTTCTGTCCCCATGGAGTTGGGGTGTATCGCCCTCCATGTATGTAGATGTATTCACCAACCTGGAAACTCCAAAGCCTGCACAATTGGGATTTTATGGAAGCTTTGTCATGTAAGCCTGATCAGTCATTAACTGTTTTCAGCCCGTCTTCCCTCTCTGGAGAAGTTAGGGAGAGGCAGAGCTGAAAATTCCATTTCTAATCAGGGCTTTGTTATTTCTGGTGACCAGCCTCCTATTCAGAAGCCCACCCAGGGGCCCACCCAGAGCTGCTTCATTAGAACTATAGATGCTCCTTGTGCTCTTACCACTTAGGAATTTGCAAGGGTTTTAGGACCCTGTGTTAGGGTCTGGGGACAAAGACCAAGTATTACAAGAGATGTTCTGAGGGCTCTTATCATTTAGGAAATTACAAGGGTTTTAGGAGCATTTTTCCAGGAACTATGGGCAGAGATTAATATATATATATTTTTCTATTATTTCACAGGTCCATACAAATCATGTTGCATGAACATTCTAGTATATGCCTTTTGGTTAATACGTTGATGTATTTCTGTTGGGTACCTCCTTAAGGAGGAGATGTTGGGTCACAGCGCATGCACACTGTGTTCAGTCCCATGGTTGTACTGGTCTACAACCTCACTGGCAGTGACTGAGAATTGAGCCACAGGGCGGCCGGCCCTTGGTCTTTTCTGTCCTTTACATTTTAGTCACGCTAGACAATGTGTAGTGGCCTCATGCTGTTTTAATTTGCATTTTCTTAAAGACCACTGTGATAAATGTAAAAGCACACGGCCACAATCATCAAATCCTCCTAACAATTTGTCCTAATGACAAAACTGGGCTTCGGTGGATTTGTGATTTCTTCAGATTCGCTCAGCTTGGATGTGGTACACCAGAATGAGGTTTTGCTCACAAATGGGGCACATAATAATGAAACTGTAGAGTCAAAGGGGGTTTTGAGACCATGTCATCCAAAAGTTTCTCGCAGATGAAGAAGGTAGGGCCCAGAGAGTTGGACGCATGAATTACTTCAGACATCACAGTTCTTTTGGTTTTGTCTGGTAACATACACTGGCCTAGAGGTCTGGGTTTGATTCTGGGTTCTACCACCTAGCCGCTGTTTGGCTGAGTCATGTCACCTGCTTTCTCTGGGCATCTATTCTTTAATGAGAGCTATATGAACGCAACAATGTTTTGTTGTGTGTTTATAGCCATCCAGAAGACAATTATGATAAAAACTTTCCATGGTTTATAGCTGTGAAAGACTTGAGTGGTCTTCAATCGCCCGTCTTCCCCTCTGTACCATGTATGTTGGTCTTCAGCTAGGCCCAGCAACTGATATTCCAGTGTTCTACCAGGTAGCCCCACCTGAATACCCATAGGCACCTTAACTTAACATGTCCCAATCCCAACATGTCTTTCCTCTCCAGTTCACCATGTTTCCTACCTTAGTTAACATCACTGATCTTCACCCCTTGTCCAACCTACACTCCTGTCTCCTCGACTCCACTGCATTCCCCCAGGCCAGGCGTTTATCACCACACCACTTTCTTTTTTTTTAATTAACATATAATGTATTATTTGTTTCAGGGGTACAGGCCTGTGATTCATCAATCTTACACAGTTCACACTTCTCACCATAGCACATACCCTCCGCAATGTCGATCACCCAGCCACCCCATCCCTCCCACCCCCCTCCACTCCAGCAACCCTCAGTTTGTTTCTTGAGATTAAGAGTCTCTTATGGTTTGTCTCCCTCTCTGGTTTCATCTTTTTTCATTTTTCCCTCCCTTCCGCTATGATCCTATGCCTTGTTTCTCAAATTCTTCATATTAGTGAGATCATACAATACTTGTCTTTCTCTGATTTACTTATTTCACTTAGCATAATACCCTCCAGTTCCATCCACATCATTGCAAATAGCAAGATTTCTTTTTTTTTTTTGATTGGCTGCATTATATTCCATTGTGTGTGTGTGTGTGTGTATGTATGTATATATATATATATATATATATATATATATATATATATATATATATATATATATATCACACATCTTCTTTATCCATTCATCTGTTGATGGACATCTAGGCTCTTTCCATAGTTTGGTTATTGTGGACCTTGCTCCTATAAACACTGGGGTGCATGTGCCCATTTGGATCACTACATTTATATCTTTGGGGTAAATACCCAGTAGTGCAATTTCTGGGTCATAGGGTAACTCTATTTTCAACTTTTTGAGGAATCTCCATACTGTTTTCCAGAGTACCAAACCACTTTCTATTGGAACAGTTTTCCTAGATGGTCTGTGGTTCCAGTCTCTTTCCCCACTAATCTATCCTCTGCAATCTTGCAGACTTCATCTTTCTATATTATAAATCATGCCATAAACTTGATAGAATAAAATAAAAACATCTTTCATGACTTTCCATGGACAATGAGATGAAATTCAGATCCATAGTTTGGCATTCAAGGTTTTCACTATCTGGCACCTGCCTGTCTTGCACACCTGAGTTTCTCTCCTGTTGCTCATTTTGCTTTGCTGCTTCACCTCCACGTCCCACCACAGACCCTGGCTGTTCTCTGCCTATGTTCTACTCCCTGCATGAGACATACATTCTCTCATTTGTCTGCAAGAAACTGCTGACCTGGAATGTCCTTTTCTTCTACACTTGTTAAGTTCCTACTGATTTCCTCATCCATGAAGTCTTTTCCTATCCTCCCTTCTATTGGTCTAGGTCACCTTCACCTTCTCATCTCTGTTTCCCCGTCTATCATCACAAAGTTCTACTGCAATGTTTCTCACATGGCACCTTACCCATTTGTTCGTGCATCTAGCTTTCCTGATTCTTTAAGCTCCTTGGGCATCAGGATTGGTTCCGTCCATCTCTGTAACTCCTGTGCTGGATGAACAGAGATGCTCAGTGAGTATTTCTTGGATGTACAAATGAATTTATTGAATCTGAGGAGGCAAAAAACGAAAAAATCAGGCTTTCCTTAGTAGCAAAATACTGAGATACAACTTTCCTCCTTTCTTATTAATATGCTCAATTTTCATTTCTTTGCTTTTCTTGTCATCAATATATTTTTTAACTAGATGTTTGCAATGATGGCACTTTTACATACAATTCAAGTGCATCCATTTGCAATTATGACATCTTGAATCTAAAGATTTGCATGGAACTACTTGAGGCTTTAAATTGAATATTATAGATGAATTTCCTGAAATCAAATTTATCTTTAAAAAAATAGAAGCTAAGAGAGTTGCCAAGTGGAGTGCGTTTAATGGAGTACACTCTCTTTGTTGCCTTGTTTAATTTTGGTCTGTTCCTCTCTGTTTCCATTTTGCAGTGTGTAAAACTGATACATTAAGCTAATTATGTAAACAGTCAGCATGTGATTGATCATAATGTTGCTTTTAGAAAAACCTGGAAAACATTAAAAAAAAATCTGGCATATGAAAAAACCCAAAATATATTTTAAAATTAAAATAATATAATGCCCAGGTGAAACAAATGAAAACCTACAAATAAATCTTCTCCGAAATAGAAATCCCCAGATGGTTTATGAGCCCTTTTCTAGAAAATAAAAAAATTATAAAAGAATCAATTACTCATAAATGTATAAATGTTTCACCTTTTCCTTAAGGTGTTTTATGTGGACACAGTCATCACTCAAAAATTTAGCTTTTAATTTAACCTTTAAAACCTAAGATTGCTGATTTTTAAAAATGCTGCTCCCAGAATACATTATAACAACAAGGTAGAGGCCCTCTGAAACTGGCAAAGTCTCCCTGAAGTTCTTTACAATAATTAAGTAAACAACAATGCACTAGAAAAAGTTCATGTGAATTTTCCAAAATGGTTTTCATCTTACAACATTCCAGGTCTTACACGGAAGTTCTAAAGAATAGAAATATGCCGAACAAAGAAAAGGAACATTTTTTTTTTTAAAGATTTTATTTATTTATTTGAGAGAGAGAATGAGAGAGAGAGCACGTGAGAGGGGGGAGGGTCAGAGGGAGAAGCAGACCCCCCCGCTGAGCGGGGAGCCTGATGCGGGACTCGATCCCGGGACTCCAGGATCATGACCTGAGCCGAAGGCAGTCGCTTAACCAACTGAGCCACCCAGGCGCCCGAGAAAAGGAACATTTTGAGGCAAGTCACAAAAAGAAAAATTAATAAGGATTAAACATTTTTCACACTTTGTTCAAAAGTGCATATTTTGATTTTGTTCTCACTTAAGTAATGCTAAATTATAGTAGGAAGCCCATGTTAGTAACTACTCTTCAATAGCCACATTATCCAGGATTACTGGCATTAAATACTAAATTAGCATTAGCTGACTGCTATTGTTTATAAATTAATTTCTTTTCCTGTTTCTGGGAGTTCTATGAATTACATTGTGTAATCTCCTGTCTCTCAGGGGACAGAGTGTTACAGTGAACAGAGCTGTGGCCTAGAAACTGAAGACAGAATCAAAATGTGATTTGCCACCAAGTGGCTCTGTGACCTTAGGTAAGTCACTCAGCTTGTGTCACCTCCTTTTGGAAGGCATCGGATTGGAACTGGATGCTGTGTGACTTCTGTGCTAATTCTAACATTAAAGGACTCTTTTTGAGCCCATACGAAGGAGGCTGATGGCTTACGCCACTGTGCGGTCCTTTCTCTAACATTTCTGTGTGGAGGCTCTTCTAGCTGAAAGTGACTAAATCCAGCTCAAACAGCCCAAAGCCAAAAAGAGACTCGACTGGCTCCTAAAACCGAAAAGTCCAGGAGTAGATCTAAGTCTCAAAGTCTGGAGGGTTCCAAGGGCTCCACCTGTATCATTAAAATCCAGTTTCTCGAGTTTTTTCTCAGCTCTGCGCTCCCGTGATTGGCTTCATTCCCAGGCAGGCTCTCCTCAGGGGGCATTCCCTGCTGACTCTAGCACACCTCATCTTTACAGCAAGCAACACCCGTGGGGGGAAAAACTTTTATTTCTGGCAGAAGTCCTGAGTGACCTCTCTTGGGGGTGTTAGGGGTGAGTGGAGGTGGGGGTGGTGGGGCATTTCCACATGAACAGAGAGTAGTGGTTCTTCCAAGGAAACCAAGGTCCAGTTTCAGAACAGGGGAAGTGGATGCCGAACAGACAAGAATAACAGGTGTCCCTCGCAACTTTGCAATTTGGGTCACTTCTCATCTGGAAGCTTTCCCTGCCCACTCCTGCTTTCTTCCCTTTTACCTCTCACAGGTGTTAGCTCTCCCGGTGAACCGTTCTTACCTCTGTCTCAGCAGCTGCCAACCTGAAAGGCCCGAGCTAATGATAAGATAGGCTTTGGGCCTGGATTATTCAGTACTTATCTGGCAATGAGAACCCCCACCTTGGGTGGTAAGCAGGGCACACATAGTCCTTGGCACAAGGTGGTACTCCATTTCTGAAACTTCCATGGTGGGCGGGGGCGGGGGGTGGACCTGGGACAGTATGGCGGTAGAGGGCAACACCCTGATTGCAACAATGATTCAGGACTTCGAAAAATGTTGAGTAGGAGCTGGGTGAAGAGTAAAGGCCCTATAAGGACAGTGCATTTGGCTTGCTGTCATTGGGCTGAATTGAAACACTAGAGAAGAATGATGAAAAGCTAAGGGCAATTACCAAACAGAAAACTAAGGGAGAAGTCCTGGGGACCTCTTTGGCATCTTCAAAAGCAGCCTTTACCTTCTGCAGGAAGAAAACAGAAAAAGTAAAAAAACAAACAAAACAAAACAAACAAAACCCTCAAAATTCTGGAGTTAGAATCACTGAGCTTTGGATGATTCACTGCTCAGTGGAGGCAAGTCTCATGATCAGAGCACTTGCTGGGAAAATCAGGAAGCTTGACATATGATGTGGGGGCATCAGAGTAGATCCCCCTAAAGATTTTGGTTCCCCAAACCTCTGAACCTTCAGAGACTGCATAGGGGCTGGTCCATCCTATTAAGAGCTAGAACTCTCCCCATGTGCAAAGGCACTGCAGAATCTTCTTCCTAGCAAGGCAATGGGGGGGGGGGTTGGGGGGCTTCTCCTGAAATCTGCCACTTGCACTTCTGGCTGTCCTACTGATGACTGGGATCAAGTCTTAGCATAATTCAGTCAGAGATGTGCTGAGCCTGACAATAGAGAAAGCAATCATATCCTAAATGTGCTACAAAATCTAGTAAGCGTATTCCAGCAGAAGCTGGGGAAGTACCCTGGGATTGAATTTTGAAAGTGCTGGACCAAGGGAACCAGAATATAAGACTGGATAAAGGAGATTTAATTGACTTAGGGGTACTCTGTTGGAATATAGAATTTCACCTTAGTGAGAACCTCAAGACATGCAGCTTTTGATTTGGCAAATGTGTTTGTTACTTTCTATCCTAATCAAAAAAGATGAACAAGTTCACCTTGGTCTACCTGGGATGGACAACAATATCCATTCACAGTTTTGCCCCAGGGCTATATAAATGATGTCATAATATAGTCCTAAGAGATCTGGACCATCCAGTATCCTTCAGAATATCACTTTATCCATTGCATTGAGGATATTATGCATATCAGGCAGATTGAATAAGAGGTGGCTAGCATACTGAAAGTCTTGGTAAGGCACATGTACTCCAGAGTACAGGAAATAGCCACATGAAGATATAGGGTCTCATCATATCAGTAATATTTTAGGACTCAGTAGTCAGAGACATGCTAGGACATCCCATACAAAGCAGAAAAAAAATACAAATTACTGCCTCTTGTATACCCTACAGCACAGAAAGAAGCACAATGCCTGGTAAGTTGCTTTGGGTTCTGGAGGCAACACATTCCATACTTAGGAATACTGCTTCAGCCCAAATATGAGGGGGCAAGGCTCTAGAGCAGGTCCAGAGTGCATGTGCAAGTTGCCCTGCTGCTTGGACCATATGATCAGGCAACTCCATAATTTTGAAGATGTTAGGGAAAAGATACAGTGGAGTTTATGGCAAATCCTATTTGGAGAATCTCAACACAGGACCCTGGGGTTCTAAAGTCCAAGCTATCTGCAGCAGAGAAATAGACACTTTTGAAAAACCATCAAGACCAGAGAAGTGATAACTGAGGACAACTTAAATGAAGAGTACAGAAGGGCAATGATGAACACCAGTTGCAAAAAGGATGGTAGTTTTATGTTAGGAAGAGAGACCCACAGGAGTCCTGGAGGGGCTGTAAAAACATGGAGAAGTGGATCCAGATGGCACAAGGGTGGCCTGTGGCCGCCATAGAAATGTACTGCTTGGATCTCCCCTCAGAAAGAACTTGCTGTTCATTTCAAGGAATGAAGATGGTTGACAGACTCCAGGACAGTGCCTCTGGAATATGGCACAACTTTTGAACCAAGACCACACTCTTCCCTGGTGGTCCTCGGTAACTGAGCAATGTGGGTCAACCAGGGCCTGACAACATGGGGTTCCTCTGACTTATGATTTAACTCTCCATTTTTCACAGTCTAAGACTCTCCCTGACTGGGTGCGTGGGTGGCTCAGTTGGTTAAGTGACTGCCTTCTGCTCAGGTCATGATCCTGGAGTCCCAGGATCGAGTCCTTCATTGGGCTCCCTGCTCAGCAGGGAGTCTGCTTCTCCCTCTGACCCTTCCCCCTCTCATGTGCTCTCTCTCTCTCTCTCTCTCTCAAATAAATAAATAAAATCCTAAAAGAAAAAAAAAAAGACTCTCCTTGACCAGTTCCCCCCCGCCCCACTTTCCTTTCACAAATCTCAGATTTGTATCCTCCTGGTCTAGGGGCTTTCCTTACCAAATCCTGCTTCCTGTCTCTTGATTTTTCATGGGCATTATTACCATCCCCATCCCACACACCCCTTAAAACCTCTTGCAAATTCCTATCTTCATCTTAGCATTTAATTCCCAGTGAGTAATAACTAACGAAATAGGTTGATAAAATCCTGATTTGGGCTAAAGTCTACGTTGCCCACCTGTTTCAAGATCACTTGGCCTTTCCTCCAGCTTAGTTCATGGAACATGTTCAGCAGCACCCGGGGAAACTAACTCTGGGAACTTTGCTTCGGTGACTTTCACCATAGCCTCATTTTCTAGAACTCTACTGTAAAGCCAAAGCTCTGCGGTAAACAGACTGGGTGATAATTTCAGCTCCTGGAACACTTTCTTTACTATTTTTTATGTTTGTAGGAAAATACAATTTAGTCTTCTTTGCTCCCTTTCTATTATATTTTGCAACAGGTCTCTGCCCAAGGAGTTGCTAAGGAGATGGTGAGAAGGGCATCCATACCACACAAGGACAAGTGTATGTATGAGAACTAGGGCTACTTTGTCAAGCATTGTTTTGCATCCTTATGTCCTGTGTTTCCCACCATATCCTGAAGTACAAGTCTCCAAATATTATTTTGAATTATTTTTTAGTTTCTTCCTCTGTCTCAACAGTACTGCTGTAGAACTTTGAAGGGTTTTGTTTTTTTTTTTTTCCACCAATACTGAGAAGGAACACTGATTTTAAGAGGGATCTGGTTTCCTTTTTCTTACCCTCTCACTTTTTTCCCACTCGTTCTAGACTTTTCTGTAACTTTTATTAAGCTATCTTTGAGTTCAGAAGGCTGAGAGAATTTTTCTTTTAAAAAAGAAGGCTTGCCTACCAGCCAGTTTTATATTTTTCCCCAAGCACTCAACAGCCTAATCTTTTTCCCATTTAAAATGAGAAAGAGTTTAGCAAGAAATTGACTTGATGTTAGGACAGGAGCTTCAGGAAGCTCTAATCTCAATGACAGCTTTAACAAACCAATCCCGCTCTCTGGCCTCCTCCTACATATGGAACAGGACCTGCTCCTTCTGGCCCTCTAGGTAGGAAAGGAAGTCTCTAAAGCACGTTTGTGAGGGCTCTGTATTCTCTCTTTCTGTGGGTTTTCCCTTCTGTGCTTTCAGGATCTTAAGTCTTTGCAATATATTCCCTACTCTTTTGGAAGCAGAAGAATTTAGAAAGGGAATCGGTCTTCAGTTGTCTTTGAAATATTTGCTCCCGTTTTACTATCAGCACAGTTCCCAAATTGGTGATATTTGGAAATGTATTGAAATTTGGAGTCTATAAAGGAATGTCTTGTTTTCTACTTTCTTCTTTCAGGGCAGGAAACTAATGACATAAATTTTTTAGGCTAAGAAGAGAGACTCTTGCCAGAAAAAAAGATAGTATTGTAATTATCCTTGACGTCGTCTAGTGGACACCACTAGTAATCTTCAGACTTTAGGGTACACCACAATAATCTGGAAGACATGCTAAAACACAGCTTGCCAGGCCCCACTCTTAGAGGATTTTATTCAATAGGTAGGGCTTGAGGATTTGCCTTTCTAACCAGTTTCTATGATGATGATGAAGATTGTTTCGGAACATACCTAGAGAATTCTCAATCTATACAATCTTTCCATTACCCAATAGAAAAAAAAAAGACTCTTAAAATACCTATGAGCATTCCTAATTGAATTGAAGTGTTATAACTGTTTTAAATTATAACCCTAAGTGAATTTAATAGGAAAAGGAAAAAATCCTGGTATATTTTAGGACAATGAATTAGCAACATATAAAAATTGTCATTTATCTTCTCAGTCTCATTGGTGACAATACGTTCCTTTGTGTCTTACAGGAAAAATACTTGTGGCCAATTATTTGTGAAATAACTGGCAACTGAAAACCATAAGCTATTTTCATTGCCTTTCTTTTTCTTTAGTTGCCTCAAGTATTTACCGGAGTTTGTTGAAATTTAGAAGTTTCTCCATCTGTAAACCTGGGGCTAATAAGAGGTACTTTATAGGATTGTTGCACAGGTTCAAAGAAAGTGTGTGTGTGGAATGCCAAACAGCGTCCACCTAGCAGCACATAATCAAGAAATATTCATTTTTCATTTTCATTTCTTTATCCATTTTAACACTATTAGTTTTTTGGGGTATTTTTTTTTAAAGATTTTATTTATTTGACAGAGAGAGAGGGAACACAAGCGGGAGAAGCGGGAGAGGGAGAAGCAGGCTTCCCGCGGAGCAGGGAGCCCAATGCGGGGCTCGATCCCAGGACCCTGGGATCATGACCTAGGCTGAAGGCAGATGCTTAACGACTGAGCCACCCAGGCGCCCCTTTTTGGGGTATTTTTTTAAAAAATACATTTTACTCTGACAAATCAGAGAAATAAAAAAGGAGGGGTACAAAATATTTTAACGTGAGGTTATTTTTCATTAGCTATTACAGAATTTTTTTAACCAAATAAAAATGAGATAATAGGATTAACACCTTCCTAAGATTGATTGATTGATTTGAGAGCGAGAACACGCACAGAGGGGCAGAGGGAAAGGGAGAGAATCTCCAGCAGACTGTCCACTGAGCAAGGAGCCCGAGACCAGGCTGAATCCCTTCATCCTAGGATCGTGACGTGAGCTAAAATCAAGAGTCGGTTGCTTAACTGACTGTGTCACCCAGGCGCCCCAGGAATAACACCTTCAATGCAGGCTAGGCATGTTATGTATTTATTTATTTAATTTATTTAAAAAATTTTTTTTAAAGATTTAAAAATCTTTTTTAAGAGAGAGAGAGAGCACAAGGAGGGGGAGCAGCAGAGGGAGAGGGAGAAGCAGGCTTCCCACGGAGCAAAGAGCCCGATGCAGGACTCTATCCCAGGACCCTGGGATCATGACCTGAGCTGAAGACAGATGCTTAACTGACTGAGCCACCCAGGTGCCCCTAGGCATGTTATTTTATTTACTTATTTACTTAATTAATTTTTTTAAAGATTTTATTTGACAGAGAGAGAGAGTGAGAGAGGGAACACAAGCAGAGGGAGTGGGAGAGGGAGAAGCAGGCTCCCCGCTGAGCAGGGAGCCCAATGCAGGGCTCGATCCCAGGACCTTGGGATCATGACCTGAGCCGAAGGCAGACGCTTAATGACTGAGCCACCCAGGTGCCCCACTAGGCATGTTATTTTAGACTATTACTGCAAACTCGAATTTTTTGATTCATGCTATTCCCAAATCCATGTGATATCATCAGTAATAGTTCCCACTTAGAAATATGTTTGCATGCCAGGACCTAGGCTAACCACTTTATTGTTGGCCTTAATTCATCCTTATAACAGTCCCATGAAGTTGGCTCTTCCAGTTGTTACAGATGCCCATGTATTGCTATCTCCTCTTCCCTATAATGAAAGCTCCATTAGCAGCAGCTCTGTTTTATATTCTGCTGTAGGCCCACTGTTTAAAAGAATACTTGGCATATAGTAGGTGCTCAAGGAGTATTGAAATAAATTTATGCATCACTGAGAGGAAATGAATGAAAGCAACTCTTCCCTGAGAGGTTAAGTAATTTCCCTCCAATCCTTGGCCGTGTTAAAATCCAGGTGCTCTGGCTCAAGTTTTTCCTCTCCTGACCCTTAGCATACACTCCAGAATATGGACCTTTCTAAACCATTTTTAATTATCTGAGTTTCTCTATAACTTTCAAATGGTAACAATGAAAAAGAAAATTGAAATTTAGAGAAAAGTTCAAAATAAGCTTGCATTGGAAGTAAGAGAGTCTTAGTAGGGAATGGTTGGGGGGAGCAAGTTATTCTATAGCTGTATCTTGCCTTTGTGCAGAACCAGATGGTAAGGATATCTGAGATACCAAAAGCAGATTCTCCCATTCTTAAAACTGTTGAGTGCCTGCAGCTGTTCCCTCAATGAAAGGTATGGGTGAGACTTCCTAAAGTCCTTGTTCCCTCTAAATCCTACAAAGTATGAACATGGTGATGGGATAATCTCAGTCCTTGATACCCCTCCCTCATATTCTGAATATGGGTCAAAAGCACAATAGTTGATCACATTGCTATTGAATAAATAATATTTGCACCTTTGTCTAGGTTTTATTAAGCCATGGATCAAATGAAAATTACACCTCACAGTACAAAATTTCTTATTATACTGGAATTCTTAAAAATGTGTCATCTTCCCATTAAAAAAAGAAAAAATGTAATCACATTTTATTCCTATATCCCTTTCTCTTTGGCTTCAATGGCAATCAGAATGCATATCAGCTTCCTTGGTGAATACTTCAGAATGTGGTTAAGTAGGTTTCAAATAAATACTGTTTGAACTAATCCTCATAAACTTCTTTTTTTAAAATTTTTTTATTGTTACGTTAATCACCATACATTACATCATTAGTTTTTGATGTAGTGTTCCATGATTCATTGTTTGTGCGTAACACCCAGTGCTCCATGCAGAATGTGCCCTCTTTAATACCCATCACCAGGCTAACCCATCCTCCCACCCCCCTCCCCTCTAGAACCCTCAGTTTGTTTTTCAGAGTCCATCGTCTCTCAGGGTTCGTCTCCCCCTCCGATTTCCACCCCCCTTCATTCTTCCCCTCCTGCTATCTTCTTCTTCTTCTTTTTTTCTTAACATATAATGTATTATTTGTTTCAGAGGTACAGATCTGAGATTCAACAGTCTTGCACAATTCATAATGCTCACCATAGCACATACCCTCCCCAGTGTCTATCACCCAGCCATCCCATCCCTCCCACCCCAACCCCAACTCCAGTAATCCTCAGTTTGTTTCCTGAGATTAAGAATTCCTCATATCAGTGAGGTCATATGATATATGTCTTTCTCTGACTGACTTATTTCGCTCAGCATAACACCCTCCAGTTCCATCCATGTCATTGCAAATGGCAAGATCTCATTCCTTTTGATGGCTGCATAATATTCCATTGTGTATATATACCACATCTTCTTTATCCATTCATCTGTCGATGGACATCTTGGCTCTGTCCACAGTTTGGCTATTGTGGACATTTCTGCTATAAACATCGGGGTGCACGTAGAATAGAGAGCCCAGAAATGGACCCTCAACTCTATGGTCAACTAATCTTCGGCAAAGCAGGAAAGAATGCCCAATGGGAAAAAGACAGTCTCTTCAACAAATGGTGTTGGGAAAATTGGACAGCCACATGCAGAAGAATGAAACTGGACCATTTCCTTACACTACACACACAAATAGACTCACAATGGTTGAAAGACCTAAATGTGAGACAGGAGTCCATCAAAATCCTAAAGGAGAACACAGGCAGCAACCTCTTTGACCTCGGCTGTAGCAACTTCTTCCTAGAAACATCACCAAAGGCAAGGGAAGCAAGGGCAAAAATGAACAATTGGGACTTCATCAAGATAAAAAGCTTTTGCACAGCAAAAGAAACAGTCAACAAAACCAAAAGACAACCAACATAATGGGAGAAGATATTTGCAAATGACATATCAGATAAAAGGCTGGTATCCAAAATCTGTAAAGAACTTATCAAACTCAACACCCAAGGAACAAAGAATCCAATCAAGAAATGGGCAGAAGACATGAACAGACATTTTTCCAAAGAAGATGTCCAAATGGCCAACAGACACATGAAAAAGTGCTCAACATCACTCGGCATCAGGGGAATCCAAATCAAAACCTCAATGAGATACCACCTCACACCAGTCAGAATGGCTAAAATTAACAAGTCAGGAAAGGACAGATGTTGGTGGGGATACGGAGAAAGAGGAATCCTCCTACACTGTTGGTGGGAATGCAAGCTGGTGCAACCACTCTGGAAAACAGTATGGAGGTTCTCAAAAAGTTGAAGATAGAGCTACCATATGATCCAGCAATTGCACTACTGGGTATTAATCCTCATAAACTTCAATGAAGAGTTACTTCTCTGGATTTCTCTCCTAATGTCAAGTGGATTTCTGCATTGGACTGTCTCCTTCTTCTACAGAAGTGGAACTCTTGATTTTTATCTGGCCACATGACTCTATAATATAGACTTCATTTCCCAATTTATCTTGCAGCCATTCATGGCCATGTGAGTAAATTTTGCCAACTGAAATGTAAGGGTAGTATGTGTCACTTCTAAAGCATGTTCTTATGAGGAAGATCCATACCCTTCTCTCCTTTAACTCCAGTACTTCTATCCTGCTGTGTACAATGTAGATGTGGTAACTGATCATCTTGGACAGCACTGGCATGATAGAGAAACAAGATGGAAGGAGCCCAGGTCCCTGCATGACAATTCGGGTACATCTATCTTGGACCACCTACTTCCAAATGTTTACATGAGAGAGAAATACTTCTACCTGATATAAGCAATTATTAACTTTGGTTTTTGTTGTACAAAGCTGAAGTGTTTTCATATACAGTTTGTTTTACTTCTATAATGTTCAATTTTTTTTTTTTGAAAAAAAGATGAGGAAATCATAATAAGCCAAGATCTTTGGCAACAAGGCAATTTCCATGTGAAGATACTTTGTATCATTCTCCAAAATAAAACTAAATAAGACTGGCAAAACTTTCAAATTTGAACAATTGGTTTAGATGTTTTCCCTCATATAATTGTTAATGAATCTTCCTCAAATCTGTAGTTTTCTTTGGCTTTGACCACACAAATCACTTTTTAGGAGGGATGATTTCTCAGTCAAAATAAGTAAAATTAAAGCAGGGTTTTAAGTGTTTTAGCTTTGGGCAGAGATACACAGATAACATTTCTGATAACATCCTTTCTTGATTCCCCTGAGGCACAAACACTGGGAAGTTGTCTCTGTAAATAAGTTAGCCAAGAAGCTACTTCTTCTGGAACTTTCATCAAGTATATATCTGACAGTGGAGATACAATTCTTGAACAAGATTATTTTAAATTATATATTAAATGATTAATTCTCCAGTAGTTTATCATCTCTTTGAGATATGCCTTTGATTATGAATCACTAATAACAAGTAATGATTTAACTTCAAAAGTTCAGTTACCTCTTCCTACTTGGTCTGTATCTTGAGCAGCTGTCCAGGGTACTTAAACAAAATTAATTACTGTAAATACTTAAATTACAGATTTTTTTTCTCCTTTTGTTTTCTGGATTGAGGGTTTTGATAAAATGAAGCTGATTTTCACAATAACTCAGTTTTTTCATTTTGAAGAAGACTTTGAATAATGATAAAGAATAAAGAATAATGATAAACAATAAATAAAGTATTTGTGATTACCTGTGTAAACCATGTTAGAAAGATTGTACAACACTCAGAAAACAGTGTTATGATGTTTTGCTTGTGGTATAGAGATAATATAATTAAAGATTATATCTATAAAAATTATGAAATTAAGGGACATTGACTCCAACAGACCCCTAGTGAAAAATTTCTTTATCTGAATTCTTAGAAGGTGGTCATCTTGTTCTGCTAAAATACTTCCAAGTAAGGGAAGCTTAGTACCTCCACAAGTGGTCCTTTTAAGTTTCTGTATAATGGAAAATGTCTTTCTGCTATGGAACTTCATCTAGCTCCTTGTGTGTTTCATCTTTCCATCCTTCTGGAGTGTCATTCTGGCTTTTGTTTTCTCATTCTTTTTTTTTTTTTTTTTTTTTGGAGAATAGAGGGAGAATTAATTTCCTGGTCCCAGATCTTCATCATTAAGTATTTGAATTGCTTTGCTCCAAACTGTGCCCACTTCCTGGACAACGGTATGAGAAAACAGAGTACCTATTTCTGAGTTCTATTCAAAATCAAAATGCTAATATATTCATAATAATCCATTCATGATTTGATAGCAAAGCAACACATACCTGCAAAGTGTATTTTCTCTTTAAAAAAATACAGCAAATGAAGAGTTTAATCTTTTCCTTTTATTTATCGGTCATAATAACTACAACTTGAGACTTGCTTACTATTAAGGCAGTTGTCCTCAAAGTGTAGGTTGAGGACATTTTCGGGGTATCCATGAGGTCACACTATTTTACAATAATACTAAGACGCTATTTGCCTTCTTCACTGTGGGCATCTGAATTGATGGTGCAAAGCAATGGTGAGTAAAATGGTGTTAGCATGAATCAAGGCCACCGCACCAAGCTGTACTAGTAGTCATTGTGTTCTTCTGTGCCACATGTTTACAGTCGAAAGCTGCCAGTATTATTGAAGAATGTCCTTGAGGAAGCAGTAAGAATCATTAACTTTATTCAGTCTGGACCCTTAAACACATATCTTTAAAATATTCTTTCCGATGAAATGGGAAGTACACATAAAGCACTTCTGCTGCAAATTTATAAGTCTCTCTCAAAAAAAAATATTTGTGCCATTCCTTGAGTTATGAGCTGAAGTAGCCATTTTTTTCATGGAGCACAATTTATACTTGAAAGAATAAGTGACACACGATGGTTATTCAGATGTGGGTATTTAGCAGACATTTTCTTGAAAATGAATAAAATGCCATCTATCACTTTGAAGGTACAACTGATGGTATTTGGTTGCCAATAATAATATTTGAAATTCCAAGTGAAAATTAGTATTTAGGAAACTTGTATTTGCTATTGTGAGCTTGACAGCTTCCCAGTATGTAAAGACTTTACTGATCAGTTTGGTAGTGATCTTAATAAATGTGATTTTTTGATATTGTGCAATGAAATGTGTTAACACTTGGAAGATTTGCATAATACAGTTGAAGTGAAGACTCAAAAAAATTCAGTGAAGAAAAGACTCCATTGGCTATATACGTATGCCTACCTGAAGGAAACAAGTCAAACAGAAATGAAATTTCCAGTTGGCACTAGGTATAATTTTCGCTGGAATAAAAAAAGTGCATGGGTCACTGGATCTGTGGTACAAGTACCAACTCACACTTTGTGACTTCGTGCAAGTTCCAATCATGCTGAAAGTAATAGAAGAAACAACTAGAACCAACATTTGTAACTCCTTTATGATCACTGGTAGATTTTAAATTGTCTCCTAAAGATTAGAAATATTTCAACTCCAAAATCAAACCCACAATCATAAAAAAAAAATAAAAGCAAATTTTAAGATTGTTGTCTAAAGACAAATTAGGCTTTTGTATATGTTGAGAGTACCTGGTTATTTTGCATTTAAGTCTAAATTTAGCTTTAGTTAGAGTCAATTGATTGGCAGATGCTTTGGAATAACAGGTGCCACAATGTGTGCATATTGTAACTAAAAAAAAAAAAAACGGATTTGAGACCCTTTCTCACTAATTTTTTTAAAAAGATTTTATTTATTTGATGAAGAGAGGCACAGCAAGGAGAGAGGGAACACAAGCAGAGGGAGTAGGAGAGAGAGAAGCAGGCCTCCGCTGAGCAGGGAGCCCTATGTGAGGCTCCATCACAGGACCCTGGGATCATGACCTGAGCCAAGGCAAACACTTAACCACTTAACGGACTGAGCCACCCAGGTGACCCTATTTAAAAAACAAAAAACAAAAAACAATTCCTCCTCCCCTATTGCCTGCTGCTGACTTCAAAAAATAGCTAAAGGATTTCCTCTCTTAACTAAATCTTTTCTCTTTCTAGCTATATATCTATAATGTCCTCTGAGAATTAGTTTAGCATAATAGCTTGAGATATTCAGTATTTGATATAGGTAGTATTAATGTGAAAAATCCTCAGTACTCTCTGTATATATTATATATGAACATACATATATTATAAATAATGATTTATTAGATATTCTCTCTTAATTCCTTAGTTTCTCTTCTGGAATATCAAGAAAGTATATATTGCCAAGTTTATGTAACTTTTTTTCTCCCCTGACATTATGGTCTTCCTTTTGAACGGACTAGAGGGCGTATTAATAACATGGCAAATTTAGCAGTAAGAGCTTGAATTCAGTTTGGATTGAGGAGCAAAGATGGAAAATTGTTTAAATCAAATATTTAACACCTCTACAGAATGTAAAATCTCTTTCCCATGGTATGGAGGGATCTTAATTTTAGTGCATGGCTCTTCCTACAATGAAGACTCATCTCACAGATTGTTGTAAATTATCACATGAGGTTTCCTTTTTTTAATAGAAAAAAAATCTCTCATTGCAACATGATCACTTTCATAAAACACTCAACCTTTCATAGTAAAACATCTCTTACCTTATTCATTACATATAGTATTTCCATTCTGTTTATTTTGTTTTGCTTTATATTATCCTGATCTCTATGCACTGTTTTATTTTCCTCTTAAGTATCTGACCAAAGTAAAGCAAAATGAGATACAATCAAGCTCTGTAACTCCTCTCTCCTACCTGTCATTGGTAGCTTCTGACAGCCAGTAGTGAAAATTCAAAGTCAAACCATTTAAGTATATGGAAATGAATTTCCAGACAGTATATATTTTATCATATGAGCAAAAATCATAGTTGTACACTGACAACAAGGATGAAGATGTAAATATGTAATTGTGGTAGCTGTATATATATCATATGCATGCACTGAGGGTTAAAACATCATAAAATTCTTTCTAGATCTCTACATACACTAATGTGTAGATTTTCGTGGGGAGGAGAATACAGGATGAGGAAGTATACAGGTTAATGTTAACTGGCACCCTTTTCATTGGATGAGTGCCAAAGCAACTTTCAAAATATTTCAAAATAGCTGCCAGCATGTAAAGATTTTAACTGAAAGAGTAATGAAATCTGAATTACTAATGAGCGAATAAACTTATATTTTGCTTAAGGTCCTTAATGAACATGCAGATAAGCGGATCCAATAAGGACTTTGTCTCTCATGCATGCAAACCAAACTTCTGGAATTACACATGTAAGGACAAAATACTGAAACACGTTTATAGTCATTCTAAGGTAACCTACGGTGTAAGTCTTCTTTGAGTATTCTGTGTATTTCTATTTTAGGAAAAAAACTTTCTGGAGGGCAGGAGCTATATTAATTCTCTTAAATATGGGGTTGACAGCTTGGAACTTTGAAGTTGAATGTGCTCATTAAACTCTCTTTTAATAATATAAAGTATAATTGAAAGAGAGCTTCAGCATATCTAGTCTTAATGTCTAACAACAGATCTCACATATTCTTTCTATTGGGACAATTTTGCCCTTTAAACTTCCAAGAAAAACATGCCTTCCAGAAGGGAAGCAAAGCAGGGCCACATGTTTCCAGACCAATTATTCTGTAAAATAAGTAGTCAATAAAATATAATCGCTGGTCTTTTTTATCCATAGAATTGTACTGAAACAAAGAAGAACTGTGATATTGTCTACAAATATAACTCCCTGTTGGTTGTGCAGAAAGACTTTAAAAGGGAAAGTAATTTTCTAAAAAGTCTGCTCTTTTGGCCAAAGAGGGGAAACCCTCTTTGGCATCATTTGGCGCATTGGAACTGCCTCTGGATCAACCGGATCTAGCTTGGAATATTGCATCATGCTACTGGAGTCAAAGTACATATGGAAGCTGGAGCCGTTTGCTGGAAGCCTCCATCAACTGTTTGACCTAGGTATCAGGTGGCAAGCACGGCACCACCCCACAATGGGCCAAAAATTCAGACAAATGCTATTTTATAGAAAGCCACTGCCTGGATCTGGGTTCATTTTTAGCTTCATTCATCGGCCATTTACTTGGCTTCCTTTGGCCTGTAGTACTGCCGGCCTTGACTTATGCAGTCAGAGGAGAACTTTTCCAAATCCCTAAAACACATTCCTGACCTCTCGAGAATTGCCATGGAACTCCTATTTCTTTCAACTGGAAAGCCAGCTTTAGAGTCAACGGATGGTATTTGAGATCTCTCTCTTCAGATCCGGCCCTGAGAATGAGAGGTGGGGAGGAGAAGGCGCAGAGACCCAAGTCAACCCGCGTCGCCTGGCGGCGGTGCTCTGTGTGGGACAGTGACCCCCATCTGTGACCAGATCCTTACAAGGCGGCTTTCCATCTACTCAGACCCTCCATTCTCTCAACAGCCACCCCTCATCCCGTTCTAAGACCTTGAGTTTGGCCTTTGAAAAATAAGTATCTCCGAATGAAACGCCGCTAAACTAGAAAATGACTCCTTCCCAGGAGAGAAGGAGTCAGGACCTCGGTTAGGTCTTCAACGAACTCGTGGGATCCCTAGCACACGCCACAGATGCTCATTACGATTCTTTTTACGTGCAACATGTGGGGGACGAAGCAGTTTCATATCTCCTGGTATTATCTGCCGTCCAAAGCATTTTCTTTGAGAGGAAAATGGAAACGCAGCTGCGCCGTGGGCCCGGCCAGCGAGAGCTGGGGCTCCCTCCCTCTGTCTCCCTGCGGCTGCCGGGCGCGGGAGGCTCCTCCGGAAACTGACTCGGGTTAGGGGAGTGCAGAGATTGCCTAGGCAAGCGCGGGACGCAGCCCCGGCGCGGACCGGCCTTTGTGCCGCTCGGCTGCTTCCCGAGAGGCAGGAGGGTGGAAGGGGGCGTCCAGCTCTGCGGCGAGGGCAGGCGTCTGGCCCCTAGACCTCGTGCGGGAACGCTAGGCTGAGCGGTCTGTGCCGCTCACGGCTTTGGCAACTTCTGGCCAATCGGCCCTGCCCCTCTGGGTCCCCGCCGGCCGGCTGCGCCCCAGGCTCAAAGGGTTAAGCAGGTGTCTCGCCCGGCGAGGCGCTATTGGCCGAGGGCCGGGGCGGCGCGGCCGCGGTCACCACGCTCCGCCGAGCCCAACTTGGGTTCGTGCGCCGGGCGCGGCGGCCACTCGTCCCCCGGCTGCCGGGCCCGGGCCTCGGCGCGCGGGGAGAGGAAAGGAGAGAACGAGCTGGGGAAACCCACATCAGCACCAGCATAGTGGGTCGCGGGTGGGAGCGTGTAAGAGGAGGGGAGCCCTACAGAGCCCCGCGTCGCTCAGGGGCTGCGCCTCTGCCCCGCAACTCCCGTCCCGGCTCGCAAGCCGGAAGAAAGAGGGAGGAAGTGGGGCAACAGGGGGTCCTGGGCAGGGGGTGGGGGAAACGATCCGCTCCCGCCGCCCCCACCCACTAGTAGGGCGAGAAGAAGTGCAAGTTGTCATTAAAAAGGCGCGCCCGAATCACAAGCATCCCTCCTCATCCCCTAAAGAAATACCAGTGTAACAATGCAGAGAAGTAACTGGGAGACACGAGGAAATAAATGCACGTGTTTTCTCTTTTTGTTTCCCTGGTGTTGGAATTTGCAGAGTTCGCCTCAGCTGTGGCTGCTAATTTATTCGTTTCAACGTTTGAAAAGGGCGTATAGAGATGGGTCATCAGGGGCACACCCGGATCTCTCTGCATGGACCTACAGTCCCCAGTTCACAAGTTTGTCCAAGACTAACCTGCCCGCCCACCAGGAGCGAGGAGAGTCCCTTCTTATAAAGGGAACAAACTCTCCATTGCACAAAAGCGGCTTCTCCGCCCGACCCCCTCCCCCCCCATTCTCCTTTGCACACCATCCTTTCTCGATAAGCATCAAGTTCTCTAGTAGTCCAACTTGCAGTTGGCAACCCCCGCACTGCCTGGTGTGCAGAAGACTGGCAGAGAGGGGTCCCGGGTGGGAGGGGAAGCTCTGAGCCCCCATTCCTGCACACGCGGGCTGAAGTCCAGGTTGCTGGAAGCCGCGGGAGGCGCGAGCCCGCTTGGATGGTGGTTATTTCTCTAGAGAAAAGAGGGGAGAGCGCGCGCCTCAGTCTTGCACTTTGGGTCGGAAGTGCGCGGGGTGTGTGTGTGTGTGTGAGTGTGTGTGTGTGTGTGTGTGTGTGTGTAGAGGGGGCGGGAAAGAAAGGCACCCTCCGCTGCCCGTCATTCCCTTGCACCGGCCAAGTCCTCGCCAAGCCTCCCGGTGCATCCTTCCTCCGCCACCCCTCCCCTTCTTCTCTCAGCTGGGCTCGCGCCGCGCAGCCGGAGCAGCCAGTGAGAGCAACATCCTGGAAAGAGGGGGGAGCACCGCCGCCCCCCAAAAGGGAAAAAAGGCCCCACCCTGACACGTTTTGCTGTTTGCAAGTCCCTCGCACGCCCCCCGCACCTCCTCCTAGCGCTTGCGGCCCCCCCACCCCAGCCCGCTGCGCGCACATCAAAGCGCCTCTCCGCCGCGCACAGTGGCCGCGGCTCACTAATGGGATTGCAGGCTGGTGCCTGGCTCCGCTGCTGCCGCCGCCGCTGCTCGCCCTGCTGCTGCTGCCGCCGCCGGAGCCCAAACCCGAGCCCCCGCCAGCTCTCGCCCAGAGCCGCCGCGCCCGGGGGCCGAAGCCGCCGCGATGATCCGAATCTTTCCGGATTTCAGCGTGCAGGTGACGGCCGCGGCGGCCGGCGGGGCGGCCGCGGGGGTGCCGGCCGGCGCGGGCATGGGGAGGGCCGGCGCCGCGGCCAACGGCACCCCGCAGAACGTCCAGGGCATCACCTCCTACCAGCAGCGGTGAGTAGTCCCGCCTGGGCTGGGATAGTGCCCCCCGCCCCGGGGTGCTGGGGTGGGACTCACTTTGCCTCCTGTTTTATGCGTTACAACACACATGCACATCGTCAGGGCTCACTTTGCTGGCTCCTCGTTCTACAGATGAGAAAGAAAAAAAAATTCTCAATTCGGATTGAAAGGCACTCCAGTGTACTGGCGAAGTGAAATCATCCTTTGCCCTCCGCCTGGCCCCAAATCCAGAACCCCAGCCCCGCGTAGCCTAGGAGTTGCTGCGAAGTCTTAGACACAGCACAAGGTGCTTTTGCAAAGTTTGGGATCCCCGTCCCCTTCCGCGGAATTTTCTCCCTGCCTCTGCCGGGTGCGAACCCGAGCTGACGGGCAGCCTGGGGGGGCGATTGATCACTGGAGGCTGATTAATCATTTGTTTCCAAACAGAATAGGAACGATTTTCACGTGTAGCTGTAGACTTGCAATTCTACATAATAGTGTTATCATGTCACCTGTTACTACAGGGAAATACAGCATGAAATCCGAGTCTCCTCGGCGCTGTTAAGTATTCATCTTAAATGCATTATAATGCAAATGCGTAAGATTCAGAGATGCGAGTTAGGAAGCAAATTTTACAAAGTTAGGCTAGGTGGGTGAGAAGGAAGTTTTGAAGTATTACTTGTTTGCATTTCTCCCAAACATCTATAGATTTTTAATAAAATATAGTTGTGATATTGAATTGGTAGACGTTCTTTGATTCAATTAGGAAAGGAATGGGGGGAGGATACTACCACCAACAGCCCTAGAAACCTGAAGTTTTTCCTTAAGGACAAGTTGTGATCTACCAAGATTTTATAAAAAAAAAAATGTAATCCACAACAATGTGCTGAGAAAAACTGACAATGTAGTATGAAAGGTAAGCTTCCCATTTGTGGGGTTCAGTTTTATAGAAGATGGAAGAAAAAAGAACACATGAAAGTGTGAAATTAAATATTTGTGTTTCCCAGATTGCACACGATTAAATATCTGAGAGATTTGCCAATGGCATTTAACTTAAAAATACACAATGCATAATTCAAATAACAGTTCCTATTTTTACCTTGTATTTCAAACTTCATTGATTTGAGAACCTTTGATTTGAACCAACAGTGTTTAAACTGAAAAGGTTAAGATAATCTATCACTGCCATATTTTGTGCTTTCTAACCAATGGCCCAGCGACCAGAGCAGATTTTGCATAACACACTGAGTGTTTTCCAAGTTGATGCCCAGTACTGCTAATATTCTGTAGAAGACTTCATTATATGCTTTGAGTACTGTCGGAAGTTTTAAAAAGAGAGTCTTGAAAATAACTCAAAAACAGGCTATTTCTGGTCAAAGAGATTTTTTAATTTAAATTATTTTAGTCTGGTTTTCAGTGATTACAAGAACCTTTAATACAAAAGATCTGGGAATCTTTCAAACATAAAGGACTAGAAAAGAATTAGATTTTTTTCCTTTTCATGGTTCAGGTAAGGTGTTTTTTTTTTTTTTGTCACCTACAAAACATTTAAATGACAATATAATCTGGCGGTCACTTTAACTAGGAAGTGCAGGCTATAATTACAATAGTATGGTCTGTGAAGTAGGGAGTCAAGGGTCAGAAATGTCAGATGGCCTGTGGACAATTTCAGAGACCTCCAACAAATCCAAAAGATATAAATTGGGCATAAGAGGTGGTCCTGAAATTTCAGCCTTTACGTTTGCTCTCAGAGTGCTGGTGTCCTTCACCACAAAGATCTTCCCAGGGCCAATTTCCCCCATACGTCAGGAGCCTTCAGGGGTAATCCTCCATATCTCCCCCTCCAGCGCTGAAAACTCCACTGATGCCTTCCACCTTCATCTTTGAATTTGGGCTACTTTATCAAGTCTCTGAATCCCACTGTGGTTCTAAAGACTAAAGCTTTAAAAATAATCAACTCTAAACTTTAGCCTTTGGGATATATTGTTTCCTTCCTCTCTATGTTCAGTCATACTGACAGAAGAGAAGGTGCCGGCTGTGAAAAAAATGGAGCTTTCTTTGGTTTCATTAGTCAGATATGATGACACCTGTTACTGCCTTTAATTTTTGTTAATTTGGGGACTGGAGAGTGAGCCATGCTTAAGGGAGGGTTTGAGTCATGAGTCCCCTGTCCTCTGGCCCTACATCACCAGGCCACTAGCATGTGAGGCTTTAGAGGCTATGAGGGGCAGACTTAGTTTCCACTTCAAAACCTGGATATGTTTGCTAAAGTGAATGGTGACACATCATTTTACTGAAATATCTTTTTGCATTAAGTGCTTTTGGGAGTCTGATGAAGGAGTGACAGGAGTTGGGTGCTTTTCAAGCAAGAGTGGCCTGTTGGGAGAACACAGCTTCTCTCATTTGTCATCTTTGGGCAGAAACGCCCTAGGCTGGCTGTCCTGGAGCCAAAACTTCCAACTGGCAACTTTCCCCCCTCCCTGCCAGCACATGCATATCTTGTATTCAATACTCTCCACTTCAGTTCATTTTTCAATCACTCTCATCTTCTACCTGTAGAGTGTACTCCAAAGAGAACTCAAACACCATCACGCAGATTAAACACCTCTGCCACGAAAAAACACTTGTGTTTTCAAAGTTTCCAACTCTCGGCCCCACTTTACTGGAACGGTAGGACCGGAGGGGACCCCTTTTCAGGTCTATTTTTTTCTTAAGTTGAAAGTAAAATGCAAAGCCTCACATAGGACTGATGCGTTCTGTGTGGCTCTTTCATTTATTCAAAGTGGAAATGCGTTGGGAGTCCTTTCTGCTTTCCTGGTTGACATATGACTGACCCAAGTCTCTGCCTGAAAAGCTGCCCACACCCGGCAGAGTGGTTTAGTGGAGAGGGCGCTCTGACCAGGGTCTACCCAGGTAATGGGATTCCAGCACTTGCCCTTCATTGAGTGGCCCTTTCTCTAGGCCTCGCTGAGCTGTAAAATGGGGGAAACGACAGAGCTTGATCCCAGAGTCCGTAGTCTTCCGGTCCCAGGTCCCAGGAACCAAGTGGGGACAGGCGTTCGTACCTAACTGCGTTGAAACTCCTGGGGATTCACCTGTGAACCCCGGGGTCTGCAGATACGTATGCGCGTGAATAATGCAGATGTTCCAGCTCGGGAAGCGTTGGTGAGAGCGAGCGCCGGAGCCCTAAGGTGCCTGTGCAGCCGCTGCGCCCGCCCACAGGGCTCTCGCGGCTCGCTGGCTTGGCCATCGCACTCCCACCCGCGTTTATTTCCACTGTCTCAGAAGGCGCTCCCGGGACGGCGTCCTGTCCGAGGCCGCTCCCGTGGCCTCCCAGTTCCTCTCTGACTCTTTCTCCCTGGTTGCGATACTCCTGAGAAGGGAAGTGTTCGAAACTGCAACTGAGTGGCGTTGTTGTGCTGGCAGCCGAGCTTCCCAGTCCCTCACGAGAGAGAGAGTGAGAGAGAGAGAGAGAGAGAGAGAGAGAGAAACAGGGGAGAGAGAGAGAGAGAGAGAGAGAGAAACAGGGGAGAGAGAGAGAGAGAGAGAGACGGGGAGAGAGAAGGGGGGGTGTGTCTGCGTGCGAGAGAGCGCTCTGGAGCAAAGCAGCTGGAAAATGCCCAGAAATACTTTCACAGCGGTCAAGCTGGGAACCCCCTGCGTGTCTTCCCCCTCCCGGCCCCTCCTGGCCTAGGCCCCGACCGCCCCCCGCCGAGAGGGTGTGTGCCCCACCTGCCACCAGGCCAGCTCCGGGTGGCGGCGGTGGGGGGCGACAGTGGGGGGTGTGGCGGCGCGCGAGGGTGAGAACCCGGAGGCGGCGGGGCCCTGGGCCGGGCTGCCCGCGGGGCCGCGCGGCAGCCTCCCCCCGCCGCCGCCTCCCCCTCCTCCGCCGCCGCCGCCGCGGGTCGCCTGTCTCCGCGCTGGGCTTGTCTCGGGAGCCGAAGCGGCCCGGGCCGCAGGGGCTCTGCGGCGCATGGACGGCGGCGGCGCCGGGCGAGCAGGGGGAGGAGAAGGCGCAGGCGGCGGAGGAGGCGGCGACCTGCGGCGAGAGGCACCGGCGGCGCGAGGGGACGGTCGGCCGCCGGCGAGGCTCCGGCCCCACTACTTTTCCGTGGCCTCCCAGCCTCAGCAGCACGGCCGCCGCCGCCGCCGCCGCCGCCGCCGCCACGGCCAGGGCCACGGCCGCCGCCCGCCGGGCCGCCGCTGAGCGCCGCGCACGCCCGCACTCACTCCCGCCACCCCACGCACACGCACACCCCCCGCCCTCCCCACGCCCCCCACCCCGGGAGGGGGGAGAGAGGCAAAAAGTAAGAGAGGAAAAAAAATAGCAGGAAGATGGCGCCCACCAAGCCCAGCTTTCAGCAGGATCCTTCCAGGCGAGAACGGTAACACTTTTCTGTTTATTGAACCTGCCGCCGGGGCGGCTGCTCCCACCGCCGCCGCCGCCGCCGCCGAGGTGGCGGGGCCCGCTCCGCAGTCCGCCTCCTGGGCCGCGAGCCCACGGGGACCTCGTCTGCGGGCTTGCGGCTCGGCGCTCGCCCGCGGTCCCCGCGCGCATTGTCCGCCCGCGGCGGCTGCGGCAGCGAGCGGGCTCCGGCGGTGGCGGCGGCGGCGGCGGCGGCGGCGGCGCCAGGCTCTCCGAGCAGTCGCACCTCCTCGGCTCGGCGAATGGAGTGACTCGCTGACAAAAAAAAAAAAAAAAAGAAAAGAAAGAAAGAAAGAAAAAGAAAAAAAAAAGAAAAAGAAAGAAAAGAAAAAAAGAGAAACAAAAAAGAGAAGGGGCTGCTGTGTGACGGGGAACAGCAGTGAGGGTGGGGGGCCGGGGGATCCCCGGGGCCGCCGCAGGTCCCTTGGCAGCTGCTCTCTAGGAAGGAATGAGGCTGGGGAGGGGGAGGGAAGGCAGGCGAGAAGGGGGAGGAGGAGAGGAGGAGGAGAAGGAGGAGGAGGAGGAGGCCGGGGGCGGGGAGCGGAGCTCGCGCCAGGCCCGGAATGTGTCGCGGAGGGGCTGTCTCCGCGCGGAGCAGCTAGGCCGGGCCGGGAGGACAGAGGCGCGCGGCCGCCGCCTCCCCGCCGCCCCGGCTGCGCCCTTAGCCTTGGCAAGTTGTGGGTCTCCTGCTTTGCCCCGCTTTGCTCTCATCTTGCCCTCCTTTCCACTCCCCCGCTCCCCGGAGAAAAAAAAGAAAAAGGAAGAAGAAAACCCTCAAATCCAAATTAGCGAGTAAACAGCGAGATTCAAAATGTGCCAACAGTTGGAACGGTCTATGCCCAGTTAGTTACTGTTTGGGGATCTGTGTTTTAAAAAGTTCCTGGTGAGAATTGCATATCCAGGCAAGGGGCTCAGCCGAGCATGTCTGTTTGAAGTTAGTTAAACTAAAGCCAAAGGGAAAGGGAGTTTGTATTCAAAATATACTTAACCGTCCTACGTGAATGGCATTGTTAGATTGCATAGTAACTAAGCACCCCCCCCCCGCCCCACGTGGTTTTCCCTCCTGCTGTCCACCCAGCCTACTTTGTTTGGAATCCTATTTGCTATTAATTGGCAGCGTTAATGACATTAATTGCATATAGCATATTGGTTTGTGCAAAGTATCTTTTTCTGTCTCCGAAGAGGAAATGCTCAGTAGGAAGTATGAAATGTTACCCATTGCCTCAAGAGGAAAACAAATGCTCTTAGATATATGCCCCCCCCCACTTCCCTCATAGGTGTAAGTGAACTTGAGAAAAAAGATGAGGGAAGTTCATAGTAGTTGCAAGATTTAATTATTATCACATAGGAGGTTTTATTTTTTGATACAACATAGCATTTAACCTATAGCTTACATCAAGAAGAGGGTAGACAGAGATTTAAGACAAACTACTCATTAGAAAGCTTCAGTTGCACTATTGCTTGTTTCCTTCAGCAGGATTGTCAGGATTAAGGGAAAAATTTTGTTAGGTAGGTGCATAATTGACGAATTTCTAAACTCTGGATAATTTCTATATAAATCCTATACCTGAAAGTAAATCACACATGATCCAATTTTTAAAGATGTTGAATGTATATAGCCTTAACTGTCTGACAACTCATACTAGCTAAAAGGCATATTCAGTGTTTTATGAAGAATTCACATATTAAGTACATTGCTCTTGTAGATAAGAAAAATTTTTTTCAGAGCACTGTGCAGGTCTTTTAATAATTATTTTTTATTTAACATGGTGATGAATACCTTTTCAGATCAGAGGTTTATAATTGATTTCCTTCCTCCCTTCCACCCGTCCTCCTTCCCCAGTTCTGTTGGTAGTGAATGTATTTACTGGGATGGCCCCAGTAATCTCTCTAGCAGAGGCCTATTTGTGTGCCATTTTGGGAATCTTTCTGAGATAGGAATCTTGAAGATAGAATTAATTTCTAGAGGAAACTTCATAGCCTGTGCCTGAGCGCGTTCTTTATCACCTGTCTCCATTTGGCATTCGAAGAAGGTAAATCAAAGTGCACGATTTGTTATTCTGCTTCACTTGAGAGCTGAACTAAATAACACTTGGTCTGAAATTCTGATTGAAGTTGTAGGAGGATATACTGTATTTAATTTAATGCCCTTTAATAGCATCTTCTTGTTCAGCTCGGATGCTGTCATTTTAAAGGTTGGATCTGAGAAGGTTTAACCTGTAGGGAGAGGGAGGAGTAATAACGAGGTAGGGGGCCCCAAGGAGCAATATACGGGAAAGAAGGAGTTATGAACTAAATGTTTCACACAGGAATAAACCACAAACTTGGCCCGTTACCCAAACAGTTGGTTTATGTCCCGAGGGTTCACTTTGTTATTAGGGCTTTAAATGCTCTTAACACTTTAAGGGTAAACATGACACATGTTAGTTGATTTGGTTTTGGAATGAGAAATGGAAAGTCAGATGGTTTGTTCAGGAGGGGGTTGTTTGTCATAGTTACTTGCTTCAAGTAAGTAATTTCACCTTTATGTGAATTTTGTGCCTGCGACTTGTTGGTTAGTAGTAGTATTTCTCTGTAACAGTTGAACACAAATATGTTTATAAAAGATGACTTTCTGTGGACATGCTTTAGGTGATATCCTCCCATTTATTTACAAAATGGTTTCCGAATCATTGATTTCATAAAGGCATATATGGACACTACTCTCTACTGCTTTTCAAATACACCAGTAATCACAAACTTATAAAGAAAAAGAGATATTTTTTCAGTGGTCTTGTTAATTTATAAAATATCTGACCTGAGTTTAGTAGTACAGTACAAAAGTTATTTCCTTCTAATAATGTTTACAGAGTAAATTTTGGAAAAAAAGAAGCTTTTTCTTACTGATGTCTTTGGTTACTATTTAGTACTGCTTAAATTTCTCTGACTCTTGCACATAGAAAGAGCCTGAGAGCCTGAGAGAACAAGTTGAAAACCTTGTGTATTTAAACTTGCTTGATTTTTCTTTAAACTCCAGTAGGCTGCAAATTATGTAGCACTACCACAGAGTTTTTCCACTATGTGGATGTATAACCAAGAAAATTAGACAGATAGAAGTGTCAAGCATGTGATGTGCCCATGCTGGTTTGCAAAGCATATTCCCATAGTACAGGGCTTTGGTTTAAAAGTGAAGGTGGTGGTGGAGAATATTTTTTGGAGGTATTTCTTTATACATTGTAAGCTTAAACACAGTGATAAATGATGATATGCGTTGTCTAACACTTTCTTATATATAAATAGCTCCACAAGATTGCTTAAATGATAATCGAAAATATGAAATAGGATGGCCTTCGTATCACAAGGCCAAGGGTCTACAAATGGAAAAACTGAAATAATGAAATATTTCCAAGGCAACAGACTGTCAACAAGAACTGTAATGCATGGGCATATCATAGAAGCACCAGAGAGGATATTAGATCGTATAGCTCTGGAGCCAGGAGTTATAATGACCTTTATTATGTAGGACCCTCCCACATTACAACATCTTTCTATATTCTCAATCTCTGGTTTATGAATTGAGAGACAAATAACTACTCCAAATCTGTAATGTGCCAGTTACTAGATTTGATCTGTTACAAGAAGCAAACTTGACATCAGCATTACTTGATACTTTTGGTTAAAAAAAAAAAAAGTTACTAGTGGTATTATGAGTAGTTTTGGTCCCTGTATCTTTGCATATTCTTAAAAATATGACTTTTACTTGACTAAAAGTGATGTGAAATGAATTGATAAGAATTGCATTGTGATTTAAATATAATCTACGCATTGGATCGGTTTGGTAGTTTTAGTGATACGAAGTTTGATTTTCCCCTGAAATTCTACACAATGGTTGCCCCTACCTGCAATAGAGCTATTTTATGGGAATGCCGGAGTTTCCATGAACCCCTCAGTACTTTTACTGTGTCCCAGATTTTAGTCTGGATGGAATCCAGGGGCATGTGAAAATTGTGTCTGTTTGAAATGGGCCCTGATGTCCAGGATCTCCTGCTCTGTGGTGAGGTTTTCTATGACAAGATGTATAGATATGTGCTTTTGTAAAGCAACACTGTTGGGGGAGGATTTAGGCAGTGTAGCTTTCATTTAGTTATTTTTAAAGCTGTAGAGCTTTGTATTTTGTGAGATATTTGTGGGGGATATGTCACAAATATTTCTAAACCTCTCCTGGTAATGTTTTTCCCTATGAACTTTCTTAAGTGCTTTACTATTAATAATGACCCCAATGTAAACCTTAGATACTCTATTTCTCTTTTCTTATTTTTCCTGCATTCCTGTAATCCTCTTTCCTCTGCAGAATGCTGCTCGCTAAATTTAAAGAAAGTTAAGAGCACATGAGAGGAGAACTGGCCCTTCCTATTATGTTTACATGGCCATTCTTTCTACCGGGTAACATTTCATCATTTGAGTTAAATTTTTTAAAAATTTTGCATTGCATAGGCTAAGATTCTAACTTCAGGTGTTTTACAGACATTCCTTAATTGTTTACACTAGATAAGGCTGAAAGTTAGAGTTGGTATGTTGAAAATTTAGTTGATTAAATATTAATTTTAAAATTTAAATGCTACCAAAGTTGCACATAATGGAAGATATGAAACTTGAAATATTTAAATCTGTACTATGATCCGTACTAATATTTAAATCTTTACTTCTAGAACTTATGTAAAAATTCAGTTACATTGCTTTGCGTTTAATGATGTTAGTATTTTCACAGTAAATAGTGCCCCCCCCCCCGCTCTTTTCCTCATTGGGCAGTGTAATAAACCAACTGTAACTGAATGGTATTTTTACTGCTCTGGGCCCCATTAGTGTGAATAGGATGTTTGCACTATTAAGTTTGATAGAACCTTACATAGTTAGAATAATTTGTAGTAATATTAGTAATACTACAGTGCATAAGCAGGACATAGCTTAGTAAGAGTAAAGTGATTACTACTGTATCTGAAATGACTAGGGTAGTAACAAGATTAAACAGCAGTTGAAGTTGTTGTCTGTATACATTTCTAGAGCGTAATGTTTTGGTAAATTAATTGGAATATTTGTGGTCTTGTGTATAAAATCATGAGACACAAGATGAAAATCACATATTACTATGGCCCAAAGTGCTCGTGGCCTTCGAGTATAATTATTGATTGGTTCACTCACTCAGCCTTATTTATTGAACCTCTACTACGGACAATCATGACTTGCGCCAGAGATGGTAGTTCAGAATACTCTGTAAGAGCAGTTGCTCTGGTCATAGACTTGTTCTTATACTAGACAGGCAAAATATTATAGAGAGTCAGAAAACGCCCTTTTCTGCAAGAGGAGGAAGTGCAGAATTCATAGAAATATAAATAAGGCTCTCTATCTCTTTGGGCTTCTGTTAGTTTAGTGTTGGGGGGGGAGGGGGAGTGTAGGTATCCAGGTTGTAAAATATTATAACTTATGACTATAAACTGATTAGAGGTTCTTGGAGGAAAGAACGAAACGAAACGATGCCACATAAATGTAAGTGAAATTATAGACGATTTTTAGAAACAATCTCTGGTGGGATTCAAAAACTAAAAATAGATCACACATGATAATAATCAATGGTTATTGGGTCCTGCCGTGTTTCGAGCCCTGTATTAAAGACCTCACAGTAGTTTTCTCAATGGCTCCCCGCTGCCCTGGGAGGCCAGTGCTGATATCCCCACTTTTGATCAAGAAAAGAGACGCTAATCATCCCAAGGAAGGTAATAGAGTTAGGGACTGAATTTGGGTTTGTCTCTGTAGGAATGTACCTTTTTTAAAAAATTAAAAAAAATTTTTTTTTTAATTATTTTTATTTTTTGGTTTTTTAAATTTTTTTATTCTTATGTTAATCCCCATACATTACATCATTAGTTTTTGATGTAGTGTTCCATGATTCATTGTTTGTGCATAACACTCAGTGCTCCATGCAGAATGTGCCCTCCTCAATACCCATCACCAGGCTAACCCATCCTCCCACCCTCCTCCCCTCTAGAACCCTCAGTTTGTTTTTCAGAGTCCATCATCTCTTATAGTTCGTCTACCTCTCCGATTTCCCCCCCTTCATTCTTCCCCTCCTGCTACCTTCTTCTTTGTAGGAATGTACCTTTAACAGCAGTGTGCAGGTGTTCTGTTTTTGGACTTTGTGGAGCCAGGGATTTCTGCACTGATGCCAGAGAGCTCTTGTGGCAGGAAGACCCCGAGCACTACGGATAGTGACCTAGGTCTCTGCTTCTTGGTCGTTTGTCAGATGTTTGCAGAACTTCAGAAATGCAATGTTCATAAAGTCAGAAGAAGAATTCATGTTTAAATGACTTTCCCTCTCTCTTTCACATTCCCATGGTTTTGTGGGCGAGCTCCACAGCTATGTGTACTTCGGGGAAGATTTGTTACAGAATGGTTTTAGAAGAATCGGTTTGCGGGGCGCCTGGGTGGCTCAGATGGTTAAGCATCTGCCTTCGGCTCATGTCATGATCCAGGGTCCTGGGATCGAGCACCACGTCAGGCTCCCAGCTCAGTGGGAAGTCTGCTTCTCCCTCTCCCTCTCCCTCTCACCCTGCTTGTGCTCTCTCTGTCTCTCTTAAAAAAAAAAAAAAAAAAAAAGAATCGGTTTGCTGCATACACACACCTCTTTGGTCATAGACCATGAAGTACTCCAGGACCTCCTCCGCTCCTGTTATCCATGCCTCAGAGTGCGCCACAGTTTGTCTAAAGATTACAGTTGAGACATTCTTATTTTGTGATAGTTTTGCCACTGAGTGGGTGGAAACAGCCTCACAGACTTTCTGAATAACACACTTTGGTACTTAAGTGTATTTCTGGATATTGTCTTTTGAAATATATAAGGACTCATACAAGTTGGCCTCCTGCCAAATTATCTGGCATTTTAATAATGACAGCAAGCATTTATATGGCACTATGTGCCAGGTACTAGTCTAAAGGCTTTACATATATTAATTAACTCATTTAATTAAAAACTTGTTAAAAATGGACCACAATAAATACATAAATGATAAGTTCTCATTATTTAGTCCCTCTTCCCTTGTGGGCACACAAGACACTTCTGGCGTCTTCAGGAAGGGAGAGTCTTTGGTAACATTTTAATTTCTCTAAGGCCAGGAATCCTAGGGGTTGGTCTGGCATGTAACAGTTTTTTGACAAAAGCTGTACTTTGGGAAACTTTGTAACATCTGACACCATGACTGCTCATTGTAGAATGTCTGCTGGATTTGAGGTAGTAGACAAGTGTGCCGCATTTATCTTTATGTTTTTGGATGTAATAGTGTCAACCACATAGCTTAAAAAAAAAAAAAAAAAAGGTATAGTAGGAATTCCAGACCTTGAAAGGACTAGATAAGCAGTGCTTAAGTATTTGTGCTTGAAAGAACTGAGTATTTTGCTTGTGTATTTTAATAAAATATTTACTTTTACATTCAGAAAATCTCTTGTTTACATAAAGAATAGGTTGCCTTATAAAACGCTGGAAAGGGCTCATTTAGAGAGATGTTTTGCTAAAATATTGAAGATAAAAAGCAGCAGTCAATAGGAAGTATAAGTGAAAAATAAGCTACAAAATTTAAAATAGCATTCAGATCATCTTAAAAGAAATTACTACTGATTACAGTATTTTATTATCATCAGTATGCTAATGCAGAATTAAAGGGCTCCGACTTGGGTACCTAGGTTATATATAACATTAAAGCTTAAATCTTTATCACATATTTTTGAAAGTAGTGCCACATAGCATTTTAAGACCACTTATGAAATCATAGGTCATTTCAGTTATATCCCATTACTTCTGATAGACAGGGGCTTTTTCATTTGTAAGATTTACAAGAAGAATTTTATTATAAAGAAAAATGTAATACTGGATTAAGGGTCATCTTTATGTGAATATAGCTCAAATTGGCACCCTCTTTCCCTCCAATCTACGAATTTTCCTTTCCACCATGGTAACACCACAGCAAAGGATACTAGTTCTAAACTTCACTCAGGAGCACTTTACACAGAAAGAGTGTGGTATTTTGGTAGGGGCGGATGGAATGATTGAAACTGTTTGCAGAACCTGTCTCGCTGGTCCTAGAAAATGGAGACATCAAAGGACAAGGGTATTTTAGTAACTATATGTATTGTACTGATTGAGGGAGTATTTTTCCTATACAAAGAATTTATTCCTCAGAATTTATTTCTGAAAAACATATATATTCTATTCATATATGAATGGAATGATTTTTTTTTATTGCACAAGATTCTGTATACCCTGCATGATTTGTATGTAACACCTACATGTATACTGTTTACAACATAACTTATATATAAAATATAAATCAGATCTACCATGCTTTTATTATATCTACCTAAAATGCAAAAATGTTACAAAGATATCTTGAACATATTATAAATGTCTTACTTTAGATTGAGTTAAATTTACATATATGCAGTGAATTGGTGACTTTTTTGTTTTCCTAATGCTGTAAGGAAAAGTAGGCTCATCATTTTTTTTTTACACATTTTTATTGTTCTGTGTAAATGTAATTTGTTAATCCTGTGAAATTTGTCATAGATAAATTTGCTTGGATTATCTTGTCACCACCGTATCTGCATTCTTTTGTTCATTGCTTATTCATAATTTAACAGTCTGGCAGTGAGCCTTTTTGGGATGCTCACAAAAGATATATGACCTCTACCAGCTGCTCCTATAACCTGCAGAATGCACAGCAAGACATTAGAAACGTGAGGATTCCTCTACTGATTAAAGTGCTCTTCATTTAAACAGTCTGTTCATAAGAATCTCAGGAATCTCTTGCTACCAGCAGTTTTGATTTTTTTTTTCTTCCTAACAAAATTAATTCTAACAATTGAATCTTCATTTGGTATGATTTTTTTTTAGGTGATCCAAAGGAAATTAATTTCTTGATTGCTGTTGCTTCTTTATAACCAAATACTCAAAAATTTTACATTTGGGCATGTTAAAGTTGCCCAGAAACAGTTTTACTGGCCAAGGAAGAATAGGGAGAGAGTAGAGTGGCTATATCCCATCCTAATCTTAGAAGAAATGGTTGGTTTAAACCTACTCAAATCCAAGCACTTTACAGTTTATATTCTAAACACCCTATATTATGTGGTAGGTGGCAGACATTAAAAATAGAATGTTACTTGAAGTGTAACCACATCTTTAGGTTTTCATTATTCTGAATTAGTTTAGCATATGAATTTATTCTCATTCCCTCCCCCCCCCCCCGAAGAAATCAGCAGATCAGTTTATGAGTAATGGCTAGTTTTTGCCTCTCTTCTGTGCAGGCATATGATTATGGTTCAAAATAATTCATTGCTAATCCATGCAGTATTGGTTCATCTCCATCACTCTGTTCTGTGATTAGAGCCTCAGGCCTGCTGCCTTGCTTTCCGCCCTGATTTTCTTTAACTGCAACCCTTGTTTTAATATAGTTCTGTAGTCACCACTGTCCTGCTAGCCCCTCTCCATCCCTCATATATATCGATTGCAGTAGATTAATATTTATTTGAAGCTATTTTTCAGACTTTGTGAAAAATGTATTCATTTCTTACTGTGAATCTTCATCTAAAGGGAGGGGGAGAGGGTAGATGTAGGACTCAGGTAGGTAACTCTTCTTATAAAGTGAAGCTATTGCTTTTCCAACCTTCATTCTTTGCTGTAGTCTCTGTTTGTTCTTTTTACACAAATCAGGAAGTTTGATTTCCTTGAAAAAAAATTTAGATTAAGCTATAATGTTAACAGTTTAACTCTTGTTTGTAACAGTTCTAAAATGGCTTTCTTCATTTCCTGAGTATATACTGTAGTCCGTGCAATCACCGTAATATACATTGATCAGCTTGCATTGAATATTTCCAGACAGGGACACAAAGCTATCATTTTCCTTAACATCAAAATTTGCCAATTTCACCAGAAGGTCATCTAACAGATTTTTTTAAAGACTTTGTTTCAGATCTCAGTAGTCCAGTGTTCCTTTTAATAATTACTTTCGTCTCATTGTAGCCGTGTGTTTGAAAGTGTAGGTCAATGAGGATGATTGCATTCAGAATTTCATGATCTGTGTAGTGGAACAAATTGAAAGCAAAGCCTGTATCAATCACTGTGAAGGGAGGGTTAATTGTTACCGCTTCTCAAGCCTCTGGACAGATAAACCAGTAATGAAATACTTATTGCTGTGATATGTGAATGCTGAAGGATGAAACAATGGGAACAGAAGCAGTCTTCAGAGATAACCAAAAAGGCAAAGAAAAAAAATAATAAACCGGATGAAAGTATGGAACTATGTGCTGCATTACCTCTCTTAAAAGTAATATTGTTTTTAGTTTCCTACCCATCTTTTTCTGGCAGGTTAGGGCAGTCTCCTATATCAGGTTGCTAAAGCCAAATAAGAATATAAATGGAAAATTCTCTTTCTGTAAAAATAAAAGAACTGAAAAAAAAAAAGTACAGTCCTAGGCTTTATATGAACTCTGCATATTTTATAAAAATAATTTTTGAGTTACTATTTAAGGTTTTCTCTCAAAACACTAGTGATGCTACATATGTTAAATATTATACATGCATAAATGACTTAAATTCCAGAATGTTTTAAAGGATTGTTTTGTTATCTTTGAAGAGATTTTGGAATTATTGGCCCATTGTAGACCAAAGCATAGAGGAAATTGTGAAATACATAAAGAAATAGTCAAATAAGAGTTAGTGTTGCAAAGAAATCATGAGATTAGAGTTAACACATTTAACCATTTCTTCCATATGAACTTAACATTTAAACATCTGTTAGTTACTTATATGTTGAAATATATGCAAAAATATTTAGCCAAATTGAAGTCTTAGGCCCATGACAATCATCTCAACACAGTGGGTAGTTCTGAAAATTAATGAGAATGATAATACTGTAAAGACTGTTCCAGAGTTTGCCCAAATTCATTATCTAAGACTCTTGTTAGGAACATCTCAAAGAATTTTAACCAGGAAAATATATTAATGGTTCAAAAGCATTTTCAAAACCCTGAATTATAAAAGTATAATGGAATTATATATGCAAGAGTTATAGTTAGCAACACAGATAGCAGAAGACATTATGATAGCATATTTCCCCACAACCTATACTCCTTTTGTACATGGTTTCATACATAGGGTTTAATCTCATATGTTATTTTTTTGTTTTTAGGGCAAGAAAATCAGAATCATTTAAAAAATAAAATGGGTTCCTTCCCATTCATGTGGGGAAGCTGATAGCTGTAAAAAGTTAGATGTGTCTTTTGGCAGTCATTTCGGATTTGACACAAACAACCACTAACAAGCTAGAACATTTTTACCAAAAGCAAAGAACTGTTGCACATCTTTTTATTTGTCTTCAGAAATTAAGAGTTTCCCAAGGCCTGTTTCTGCACAATATTGGTGTAGCTGCATAGAAACTTAAACAAATGATTGGGGCATAGCCTTTTTTATGATAGTAACACCATCCTTCCGCTAATGTGGTTTTGTATATTGTAAGAATTAACTGTAATAGTAACACTGTAACCTCCCTGGAACAGGATATTAGACTGCTACTAAAATACCTTAGAGTGTAAGTCAGTAGAGAGCTCTAAAGTACAGCTGTACCAAAGGGTATGGACTTTGGTCTACAACAAATGGCAGGCAGAAAGCAAGGAGAATTCCCTTCCTTGGTAATAGATATATACTTAACACAGGGCCCATGGAGATCGAGATTGTCAGGGCAGCACATTATGAAGTACCATCGGTCACTTGCTGGTTGAATGCCAGTAGAACAACAGGTAATGGCCTAAATCCTGGTCACTGGTTTCATTATCTTTAAAGGAAGGTGTTCTCTACACAGGTCCTTTAACCATTTAGAGCCTTAGTTTCTTAGTATATTCAGTTGCTAACATTTCCTTCCAGCTACAAAAATCTGTGACTACATGATTTGAATTATTTGGATATATGATACAAAATAATGAGTTGAGGTCTATGGTTCCCCCCCCAATGGTGTTAGTACTTAAAAATATTCCTTATTTATGAAACTATTACGGTTTTTAGATCAAATGCAATGCTTGTCATGCAGGTTTCAATCAATAAAATATTGGATATTGAAATATTTTTCTTCCACAAAAACATCTTTGAACGGAAACTTTTTATTGCAAGAATGTCCAGAGAGACATTGCAGTGGAAGCTATAGGCTATATTAAATTATATTTTAAAGTGACATATTATGCACATGACTCAAGGTAGCACTAAAGGAAAACACTAAAAGTGTTTAGCGATAAATACATTTGTTGGTTAAATTCAATTGAGACGGTAGAGCAACTCTGGAAATATTTGAAAACCAGATGATATACCACAAAGAAGGAAGCTAACAATGTAATGTTTGATGGACAGGCGAGCACTTAGGGGAATAACTAATCTCTGAAAATTTTGTGTAGTCCTAAAACATTTATAAAGAAATAAATTTCTGTAGTGAGTTATTTGCCCAAACGACAACAATTATTTCTTTCTTTCTAACCTTGTTTTTCTTTTTTCTTTAAATTTTTTTAAAGATTTTATTTATTTGAGAGAGAGCAAGAGAGACAGCATGAGCATGAGCAGGGGGACGGGCAGAGGGAGAAGCAGACTCTGAGCAGAGCAGGGAGCCCATGTGGGGCTGGATCCCAGGATCCTGGGATTGTGACCTGAGCTGAAGGTAGATGCATAACTTAACAGACTGAGCCACCCAGGCAGGGAGCTTTCTTCTAATTCTTCTCTCTTACTTATAAAGGTGAACTGATTTGGTGTTTGTAGTATAGACAGATTTAAATATTTATGATTGGATAAGATTTCTTCTAATAAATTAAAGACTTTTAAATACATATATCATTTAGTCATTTATTATTTCCTTTGAAAGTTTCTAATTAGTGACATTAATAGATACTGCAGGTATATTCTTCTGAGATAATTAACCTTTTTGCCTAACTTCTCTATGTATAATGCCTATGTTTTATATATTATCTGTAGATTTAAGAGCATTTTATCCCCTAAACCTATTTTATACTTAGTGATAATTTAACACCACTGATAAAAATATTTTTTCCTAAAAACACTCTGTTCCTCACAAGATAATTTTCCATTTTTCTCTTATGAAAACACCCAGGAAAATTAACAAAGAAAGCATAGCCTGGTATACACTCTTCTGTAATTCCTATCTGTCCGTCTTCATGCATCAAGATTGTAGTTTCTCAGAGCTAATGTTGGTTAAGTGTTAGCAGATCAATCTGATTAGAACAATTTACATTTAGGAATGAAGCTGTTTTCATTTTTTAAAAGGAGGCAATAATACCAAAATTTCAATTTATTAGAACATGGAGAATCTTCCATGTGCCCTTGCCTGTCTCTCCACATCACACATATATACCCCTTCCCAAGAGATACCTTAGTCAACACTTTGAAATACCTCTTCTGACAATTTTCTATCTTCTGGTGACAGTGTTTTAGAAATGATACATTAGTTTTCTCACATGATTGAGTATGAAAATGGGCAGATATCATGAACTGGGTTAAACACATGTGCTGTACATATTTTCATTGGTAACGTTTTAAAAAAAATCTAGTTAAAAGTCTCTCACTGTGGTGAAGAGCTACCACCAAGTAAAGAAATTGAGAATTGAGTGGTATGTTGTGACACTAAGGTTTGAAGTGTCCGCTCAGTGCCGAAGTAGGATTTAAATGTGGAATTTATAGATGGCCGTAGAGGTCTTTGTAGAAAGGAATCCGCATCAAGTCTTTAGAGTTGGGTTGAACCAAACCACAAGAGACTTCAAAGAGCCAGTCCCTGTCCTGCTTCTTCTGTAGTCAGGCTCACTTACTGAGTCCTGTTCCAAGGGCACACATTACCATCTAGCTGTATTTTGCTGTTACTCATTTGCTGGCAGCATCTCTTCCTTACATGGTCACGCAGACTTTTGATAGGCTCTGACTATAGCCTCTCCTGACTTATACAGGGATTTTTAAACCCATGGTCCGATAACGTTATAGCAGTCAGTAAATGGGCTTCAGGGGATCCGAAGAGTCTCCTGAAATGGCATATTCATATATTTTTATCAGTTACTTAAGGGGGTATATTTTCCCTGAAAAATTTGTGTTGAGAATTGTGAAGAGCCTGAGATTTTACCCTACTTGCAAACTAGTAAGTTAGCCTGCCACAATTTAATGGATATTGGTAGAAGATACATTATCCTTGGATTGGAGACAGAAAAGTTTATTACAGCCTTAGCAGCAGCCAATGTATCAGAATTTAAGGCAATTCTCTGATCATCAGTTCTTACAAAAGAGGGCCATGTAATACCTGTATATGTAATAGGTTGTGTTACAAGAGGAATGCTGAACTTAGGGAACCTGAATTTTTTAGAATGGACAGTAAATATGTCTTCCCTTTGCTCTGGAGGGAGAAACACCAGCTCTACTCTCCAAGGCTGTCCTTTATACAAATCAACTTGAATAGATAGTCTGGTACAAAGGGTAGTTAGTGCCTTGCCTACAAGATGTGCAGAAATGCAAGAGACTTATGTCTCAGCAGTCTGCACCATTGTTATGGTGATTATTTAGAAGGATGAGAGGATGTAGTGATGTAATTGTCCTGTAGTTTCAAGTTTCTTTGAGCTTAATGCAACATGAAGCCAACTATTTGAGAGAAAATGACAAAGATTCCAAATATGTAAGCTTTCCAAAATGGCATATGATGTAGTACATCAATCTTACATAGGTTTAGTTGATTCAGTAGTGGATAGGTCCTTTTAACATTAATATATTAACATTCCCATGACTTATATTTTATCACAGTTGATTTTTGTCCTGTTTTGTAAGTATGCTCTCTTCCTGGTTTGCTCTATTTATCCATAAATTTTTTTTAAAGATTTTATGTATTTATTTGAGAGAGAGAATGAGAGAGAGAAAGCACATGAGAGGGGGGAGAGTCAGAGGGAGAAGCAGACTCCCTGACAAGCAGGGAGCCTGATGCGGGACTCGATCCAGGGACTCCAAGATCATGAGTTGAGCCGAAGGCAGTCGCTTAACCAACTGAGCCACCCAGGCGCCCTATCCATAAATTTTAACTTGTTGATAGTTCAGTTTGTGTCTTTGCATTATATCATTTAGGTTTCTCCATAGCTCAGTAAGATAGGTTCTGTCAATATCTCCACTGTATAGTTAAGGTCACAGTAAGGATTTGGAACTGGACTTAAGCCTCAGTCTTTTGACTTACTACATGATAGAGATGACATTCTTTGATCATGCCAGCTTCCTTCTGACTCTTGAAGAATTGTTTTCTATTTTTCTTCTTTCTTCTGGGGCTTTTCCATTTTCCCACATCACCTTCCTGCCTCATAATGTTTTTCCCTTAGCTGTCCCCGAGTCCTTACCCCATATGGGCCCAGCTGATACTATAGGTCCCTTCTTACACATTGCCTTTTAATACCTGCCATGGACCTGTAGGTATTGAATCTTTTTGTACCCCCACATTATACTGAATCATCACCTTCTGATTTTGTAGTGACCATCTCTGTAAAGCTAGTGATTACAATGACAACATAAACAAGTCAACCAAAGGTTTACAGGTCATACCTAGTTTTGTGGTAAAGTAGTACATTGGAGATTGTTACAAGGAGATTATGATCTTATTTAGCAAGTTAAAATCTCTACTTCTATTTCCTGCATAGTTTTTATAACATTCAGTTGTGAATAGATTTACATGTTGTGAGTTATGGTGGCGTGGGTCATAATGTATCCCTATCTTTTGCATCGCATTGCACTTTTGTATATACCGTAATTGGTTGATATAGCACGCTTAAAAGGTTTGGTTAAAATGACAGTGGTTTCTGGTCAATTCTGATCCACTTATAAATTAGAAGGTCACCTCCAATCAATGCCCAGTGACTTGGCACTTTGCTGTCCCATTTTCCAGTCTTTTAGCCTCATTTTTATCCCATAGGATTTAACAGTACCATGATATTATAATTTAATGACCAAAACATGATCTAATAGCTCACAAGACCACTTTGGCCCAAATATTCTCTGTTGGATACATTCTATACTCATTCTCTGCAATGGAGATGTTTACATAAATGTCAATAAAATATCTGAAGATCATGCTAAAATATCAAACCGGAAGATGCTCTTGAGGGAGTGACAATGGAATATAGAAATCGTCTTTCTGTTGACAGCAGATTCATCATCAGAATCTATTGTTAAAATTCTAAATATCCGTAACCAGTATAAAGGACCATTAACCAAAATGATGGATGATGAAGAAATAAATTATAATTTCTTGGGTATTTGTCTTTCTACATAGATTGTGACCTCTTTGAAAGGGAAGAAATCATTGTCCCCCATTGTGCATGCCCAGGGATTTCACCCAGGGGTGAAACTCTGGAACAGAGTTAATGAATGAAGGAATGAATGCCAGTTCTAATTATGTCTACTGCATATTTACATTTCATCCCAGGTAGTCCCCATATCTGTCAAAAACCTACAACTATACTTTGCATACCTCATGATCTCTGATCTAAAAAAGAAATTAATAGGGAAAATTAAGTATTTTACATTTATGAATATTTTACCAATGCTTAGAAATTTCTAGTGTATTCTAAAATTTCAAAGCTGAATTATTTACATTGTTTGGTCTGGATTACCTGAAGATTATAGTAAAACTATAACTCTATAACTCTACAGAGAATGATTTTAAGATGTGTCACAACTCTCCATTAACCAAGGAACCAAGAAATTTTAATTAGAACCAAATATACCACTGATAGTTTCTTTACCACCAAATGATACTACCAAATAGATGAATTCTGGAACAATGGAATATTTCTAATTAGAATGATATTAAACTGTTTAATCACAGACCTGTACCTCTGAAACAAATAATGTATTATATGTTAAAAAACAAAAAGAAGATAGCAGGAAGGGAAAAATGAAGTGGGGGGAATCAGAGGGGGAGATGAACCATGAGAGACTATGGACTCTGAGAAACAAACTGAGGGTTCTAGAGGGGAGGGGGGTGGGGGGACGGGTTAACCTGGTGATGAGTATTAAAGAGGGCATGTATTGAATGGAGCACTGGGTGTTATATGCAAACAATGAATCATGGAACACTACATCAAAAACTAATGATGTAATGAATGGTGATTAACATAACATAATAAAATAAAAAAATAGATATTGAAAAAAGAATGATATTAAACCCATTTTATAGTTATAATCTCATAAAATTTGAATTCCATTATTTCTATATTTCACAAAATTGTACCTATAATAACCTAAGTTGATTAGACCAAAATTTAAAAATCCAATCATGTAAAAGAGAACAGGTTACAAAAAGAATTGACATTTTTCTAGGGATCTCTCCTCTAATAGCCTGGTTCAGTCATCACGTGGCCTTGTGTACATAGTATCTATAACAAAAATCTTTGCACAGAAAATCTCCTGTAAGGATACACTGAATAACCATGATTAATTTAGCTCTTTACCATGATTGAGTAATAGTAGTGAACACTGTCACTTTCCTACAAACCAGTAGAGGGATAAAAGTTGATAAACTTGCTTGAACTTAATATATATAAAGAAATGAAATAATTAATGACTCTAGGGAAAGAATGGATCAGTAGTTCAAATATACTTATTCCTTTCTCTCTTTACTCTGAACATTGCTCACTTTCTCCAAAGTTTATTACCTGTAGTCACTAAATTTTGTCTTTGATGCATATGATCCATATTCAGATATACTGATATATGTCTTGAATAATTTTGGGGATGAAATTTAACTACAAATTTATTAATATACCAGTAAAGAAACACATCCAATTCTCTGAAACGAAAATAACATCTGACATGTTGATACATATACTTAAACGTTCAAACACACGCACACACACATGCATGCACACACACACCCTGTGCAAATAGAAACAGAGCCTTACCCTATAACACAGTTAGAAATTCTGTTCAGTGTTAATAATGAAAAGTCAGTGTAATGGGCAAAAACTTTCCACTGAGTTGCAGAAACACATATAACCATCCATGGCTATTTGGTGTGGTGTCCTGGCATGATGATGATTTTATTTATTTTGTCCAGATCCACTCTGGCTTCCCAGCTCTAAATGAAGTTGGTCTTCTACATCCAGTATCTATTTAGGAAGATTGCTCTCTTCCGGAAAAAACAGACTATCTCTGGATTGTGCTTTTCTACCTGGAAAATTTGAGCAAAAAAACTACACATATGCCTTATAGTTTTAATAGTAATATCTTAACAGTTGCTGTTTATTGCATTATTTTTATGTGTCAGACACATACTAATAATAAGCTCTTTGACATGTTATCTTAATTTTCTAAACATTTGAATTTGTTACTTTGTTAATTTCATCTTTGGTATCTTTCAGTGTTGCTCATTATAAGCATTCATTTTCTATTCCAGGTATTTACATTACATTTGTCCCTTGTAGAAATTTTGAAAGCTGCAGAAATTTCAGTTTTGTTTCACCAAGTCACTCCCTCATCCTTTGGACTGACTTCTGTCTGTCAATTTGGGGAATGTGCACTTCTTAATCCCGGATTTGGTGGTAACATCACGTTAAGCGTTATTGGCTTAGGGAAGTTCTCATTTTCTCTGATTTTATAGGTTAGGACATTTTGTTGCCTAAATGTGGTACCCGTAGCTTTTGAATCATTGTGGTTACACTCCTGCTCCCCACCCCTAGCTCAGCACAAGGGTGTTTGGTTTAGCTGTCACATACTGGCCACTCTTGCTATACTCCTTTATCTCAGACTCACTCAGCATTTCCTTAAACATACTTCAGTTCCCTTAAAGTTGAGCTGAGACTTTCCATTTTCAAATTTGTTTCCATTTTCAGAGGTTTATTTCTCTTTTTGGAAAAAAAACTGTGCCCCCTCTTCTTCTCTACTTTGATTTTTATTTCTTGTTATAAGTTCTTTAAAATGACAGTTCTCCTCCCCTGCCCCCATAACTGAAGTGCTTCCAGAAATGTTAATACGTTCTTTCTTACACCACGGACCTACCATCATCTTCGGTTTTTCTTAGCCAACTGTATTCTGCTTCCTTGTATACCTCCAAACCTGAGGTGAGCTTCTACCAATAGGTACTTTCAGTCTTTATCTCCATAATCTCTTGACGGCATTTGACGCCACTGGTCACCCCTTCCTTTTGGAGATACTCTGTTCCCTTGACATCTGTGATGCTGGGCTTTTCTGGTATTTCTCCCATCTCTGTTTGTTGTTCAGGGTTCTGGCCTCGTTGTCTACTCATCTCATTCTGTACTCCCTACAGGAATCTGCCATACATGCCCATGGACTTGTAAAAGGAAACAGAGATGCTGACAGCACAACATTTATTCGTGTTCAACCGGGATCTCTCCTGATCGCTAAACCCATACACACAGCTGTGTATTGGGCACAGCCATTCAGTTGTCGCTTGGGCACCTCAAGCTCAGAGGGACCTGAAACTTAACTGTACAGTGCTTGGCACATAGTATGTGTTCAGTATATATTATATTTCCAGATAAGGGACTGGTAAATAAATAAATACATGGGTAGGAAAGGTGGCCCCAGAAGTGGCTCGTGATAATATGTTGATGGTGATACTGTTATCTTGCTCTGTCAAACTATGACACAGAGACTCTTGACTGCCTTGATCATTGAAATTTGTTCTGACTTTCTGATCTCTCTTTTGACCTTCTGGTTTCCAGACACACTGGTTATTTTGACTGATTCTTGGACACCTCGTATTTTTATGTTCCTAAACTTTTGCTTCTTATGCCCCAGAAACCACAGATCCTTTATTCCTAGACTTGGCCTGATTTTTGACAGGGGATGCATGCTATTTAATGTGTGTGTATGTATGTGTGTCTGTGTTTGTGTTTGTACATGGGTGCTTTAACTGTAGTTCACATAAAGACTCCAAAGATGAGTGATGACCTTGAGCCTAGTGTTAAGGTTGTACAATTGCAATAAGCTAACCCTTTAGAAAACCATGTTTACATTTACAGGAGCAAATAGTCAGATAGCTTATGGAAACCAGCATAAGCATTTTATGACTATTACTTAAAGGACTTAAAGGACACACCATGTATGATGTTTCCTTTGGAAAGGAAGGGAATATACTGGTTTTAAGGCAGTCCTCAAACACATGGAAAAACTTTAAAAGGAAGATCATCCAAGAAGGTTTTCTTACTTTCATGCTTTTTTTTGTATTTATATAGGTTTTTTTTTTTCATTGACTTAAATATTCTTTACAGTCATTACCAAACTCATGTAATGAGTTTAGGAGAGAAGCAGGAAAGACAGTATTTATTGGAGAAGCCATAGCTTATTATATGTTTATAGCCTTCTATATTTCTTGGAACATGAGAAAAATAAAAGTAAAATTCTGCATTAATATAAGAAGAATCAGTTCAAATACAAATGGAAACTAAAGAGACATATCTCTTCTTGTGCCCTAATGGTGGCTGGCTGAGAGATCTTAGACAAATCACCAGGAACACCACAATGGAATATCAAGTTATAGACTTTTTTTGGGGGGGGGGCAGTTACTCTATGCACTATTATAGCTTTTATTAATTCCAAAATAATAAAAATGGCTTTTCCTCATTACTCTATCAGTCAAATGTAGTCATACATTGTTTGGGTCTTAAAACATAATTTTGGTCCCTTACTATGGAATAAAATCCTTTCTTACCCATAAATTTTATTCATACAACATGTATACTTACATGTTTAATGTGGAATTAGGAAAAAGGAAAGTCACATAAAACTTAATAATGATTCTTTAAGACATGGTAGGAGATGAAAACCTGCAATAAGACAGCTTAATTTAATCCTAAGAACCACAACTGCAGTGTCTTGTGTTTTGATTTATTGTGTTTTCCCAGCATATGTGTTTAAACATGTTCACCAACCTCTGGAATTATTTAGAGAAATGTTTGTGCTGCTTAATTCCCCACGTAAATGGTAATTTCATGGCAGTTCTTGAAATAAATATTTTTAAACTTGTAAATATTTTGTGTCTATTTCCATTATAGAAACAAACATTTAAAACCCAAAGTAATATTTTACCAGTAATTTGAAACCTAATAACATTTCTCTGAAAAATGTGAATTCATATCTGATTGTAGTGCTGCCATCTTATATTGGTTCTGCTCTCTTTCATACTTAATCTGTATAACATGTTGTGATAAATTGCTCCATATCTCAAATTGAGGATGCCTTTCAGTTATTCACAGTGTGGGTATTGTCTGATATCTTATGTGGCCACACCCTCCATTCTCACCATCAGGGTCATCATCATCATCATGATGAAGGCAAATGCATTGAATTCTTTCTGTATCTCAGGCAATGTGCTAAGAGCTTTACACACATTATCTCATTTAATTCCCTCAGAAACCCTCTGAGGAAGAGATCATAAATCCATTTTATGGATGAGGAGCCAAGTCTTCTCCTCGAATCAGTCGTGGTCTTACTTAAATTATTTTAGAAAGCTACATTTCAGTGGTGAATAAAAAGTAAAAGAGTTGAGAATGGTTCAGAAGTTCAGATACAGAACAGCATATGATACTCAGTTGCCTGCAGAGAACATCAGCTAAAATCCTCTTAGGCAGATAATCAAACACAAATATAAAACCCCTCAAATAATTTTCATTTGCGGTTATGGAGTCAAAAGGAGCAATTAGAAAAAAAGAAAGCTTTTTTTTTTTTTTTAAACAAATATTTTGGTACAGTGGTGTGTTGCTGTGAGAAACTGTGTATGTGTGTGTGTCTGAGTTTAGGGCCTTAGCTGGATTAAAGGGAGGAGAAGCCACGATGGTGAGGAGATATTTTGAAGTGTCCTCCTACCTGTAAAGGAGGATGCCCAAAACAATGAGTTGGCTGATTAATATTAGTTTGAATTGAAAAATATAAAGCCTGGATTTTTATGGTTTGAGTTATTAAAACTGGATTTTGAAACTATTAGGCACTACTGATTTATTTCAGACTGCAAGAAATAACATCATCCTAAAGGTAGAACTAGACAAACCATTTAACAACACATTAATAAATGATGAAAATGTTATCTTAATGAGAAGAGTTTGTGCTTATAAATGGAAACTGTTTTAAGTGCAAGCATTAACAAGAAATAGATTACTAACATTATAGGAAGTCTAAGAATATACTAAAGTTTAGGAATTGTGGAATACCACAATTTTGAAATACGTATTTCTTTCTCATTCAAGACCCCTTCATCTCCTTTCCTTCTAGAGCTATTTATTGTTTAAATGGGGAGTACCCAGTGGCTTTTCTCATTGTTAGTGGTGATAGATGACGATCCTGAAGAAAGTCTAGATAGAATTTAGTGATAAAAATGACACTTTCTGGGCCAAAGAAGTTGCTTTAAACACACAAGCAGTTCTGAATGCAAATAAATAATGGCAAAACCGGTCTTTTCTCTTTGCTGTAATAAGCCCCATATTAGCTAACTTCCAGATTTTAAATACAGAGTAACATTTGATAAGAGGAGCTTTGCCAAGTGGAAAGAAGACAGCAGATGAGGGCATTAAATTGAAATAATGGGCGCTAAAAAAGATAATGGATCCAGGCTACTCCAGAGCAATTTGCAGGGAGAAGAAACTTTGCAACTGGGTTCTCCAGCTTTTTCAAAGAATGATCTCCTTTTACCTCAGTGATGTACTAGCTGCAAGGGGAGGGCGTCAAGTGGGTGTGACTTATATACTTGACACTGAGGAGGATATATAGACTCTCTGCTTACTGACTTGAATTATACTTGTTGACTTGGTGGCCTGTAGCTTCCAGCCAGCTCATCTCGCTCTTCCCCTGGAAGAATCATTTAAGAGACAGAAACAGTCATTAGTGCTGTGATCAACTCTGAAGTTAGATAGGATTGGGCTCTCCATTTTAATGTTTGAATTAATTTTACATTTGAAATTAATATTCAGTATTCAACTAGAACTTAGTAAATGATTCAGTGAGATAATGCATGGGGAAATGCTTTATAGATTCTAAAGTTCTCTATAAATACCAAGTAATATGACAACTGCATGACATAAATAATCCCCACGCTCAGTATTTAGGACTCTTGTTACTGTTACAGAAAAAGAGAAAAATAGACTGGGGAGAAGCTATGGTTTGAGAGGTCTGAGATGCCAGTCATTAACAGAAGATTCCATTTTTCACTGTCTGTTCTTCCTTGATATACCTGAAAATTATATTCAAAGAATAATTACTTTGCCTTCACTAAAACACATATTCCAACGTGATCACACATTATAAAAATAATGATTGAATATGGACTAAATGATAATATTCAAAACAATATTGGCCCCAACTGGGAAATTTTCTTCAGCTCTTTGTTTCACTTTTTACCACACTAAAACAATGACAAACATCCATTGATTTAGTGCTTGCTATATGCTAGACTCTGTGCTAAGAATGTATTATGCATTATTCATTCCCTATTCAACCCTATGGGATAGGTGTTACTGTTGCCATCTTATAAATGAGGATGCAACAGTACGGAGAGGTTAAGTAAATTGCCTGAGGTCACACAGCTAGTAAATTTTATAGTCAAGATTCTAGCCCAGGGCTCCTGGGCCCCAGATCCAAGGTTCCTATGTGATATACCATATATATTATGGGAAATGGGCCAAATTTTTCCCATTATTCTGACTATTTCTTTAAGTTCAGAAAAGCCAATTGTTACATATGTACTTGTAGTGTGCTGTAAATAGAAGTGAAAAAAGTATCTCAGGGAAGACATTTAAAATTCTATATGAGTAGAAGAAATGATAAAGATTTAATAGAAGCCTCTATTGTAAATCAGGGAGCTTGTTTATTTGGCCAGAGGATGAGTTTGTATATTTTAAAAGGTAGAATTAGAGAAGCATAAAGAAATGGTAGTTGTGAAAGTCTAACAAAACAGTATTTTAAAAAATTCTTAGTATATGTGTCATATAATGTAAATGTACATAAAATGCTTTGATTTGGACCATTGGTCTTAAAAATTCTCAAGATGATCCAGGTTGGTGTCTTATATATGGATTAAACTATATTAAGTCAATAAATTTACCAGTTTTATACTTGAAATATAATTATGGATTACTTGTTCCTAAATCCAGCGATAAAGTTTAATAATGGTACAGTTTCAAGTTTTAAATCACATTACTTTTTATAACCAGTACACTGTATGACAACGTTTATTATCTAACACAGTGTCTGAGGGGCAGGAATCTTGGAATGCCTTCCTTGGGTGATTCGGGCTCAGGGTCTCTCATGAGATTGCAGTCAAGTGCTGAGGCTGGAGTATAGCTTCCAAGATGGTTCAGCTCACATGGTTATTGGCAGGTCTCAGTTCCTCACTGGCTGTTGGCTGGAAGTCTCCTTCCTCACCTTAGACTTCTCCCTAGGCTGCCTAAGTGTCATTACAGTGGCAGCTGGCTTTTATCAGAGTGAGTGATGGGAGAGGAGGGATGGGGGGAGAGAGAGAGAAGGAGGGAGGGAGAGAGAGGAGGGAGGGAGGGAGAGAGAGGAGGAGGGAGAGAGAGAGGAGAGACTATAAATGGAAGTTGCAGTCTTTTAGAACCTTGAAAATGTCATGCCATATTCTGTTGGACATAGACACCAACCCTGGTACAGTGTGGATGGGAACTAAGCAAGGGTATGAAATACTAGGAGGTGGGGAATTAGTGGGAACCATCCGGGAGGCTGATTACCATAAGTATTTTATTAGGAAAAAGATGTACCAGTGATGTTCCAAAGTTTTTATGAGGAGATATTGCCCAGACTGTGTTAACAAAAATTGTAGTTAAAAAAAAAAAGTCTGAACCAAATCCTGTTCCAATCTTGGATACCACTTGGTGATTTTGTTGAATTGAATTTGTAGGTTTAGATGGAATTTGTTATATCAGACTAAAAAGCCATTTTTATAATGGAAGAACTATAGTGCTGGATTTGAATGTTCCTGTTTCCCACTGTACCACTTCTGAATCTCAGCTTTCTTATCTGTGAAATAAGATGAGTATTAGTCTTGTAGACTTGCGAGATCCTAGTTGTAAAAATTCTAGTCTGGCAATGAAAAATAAATGGTAGATAGTAGAATTAGTAGATGAGTAGATGAAAGTATGTTTATTTTCAGAAACACTTTTAAAGAAAAGATGCATTAAAATTAATTAGTTTTTAGTGCTCTGCCATAGTTCAGAAAAGAATTTCAGGTGGGATTTCCTCTTATAACTAAATAAGTAAAAAGACATCCATGTTACTAATAATTTAATATAATGAGGCTAATTGAGAAGAGCAAAGAGACACAAGCATGTAGATTGAATGAAAGATGAAATTTAAACTGTTTTTTTTTTTTTTTTTTTAGCACTTGCAATAGTGGGGACTAAACTTTTAAAACACATTGAGATAACTGGCATTAATAAAAAATGATTTTGGGCGCCTGGGTGGCTCAGTTGGTTAAGCGACTGCCTTCAGCTCAGGTCATGATCCCAGAGTCCTGGGATCGAGTCCCGCATCGGGCTCCCTGCTCTGCGGGGAGCCTGCTTCTCCCTCTCCCACTCCCCCTGCTTGTGTTCCCTCTCTCGCTGTGTCTCTCTCTGTCAAATAAATAAAAAATCTTAAAAAAAAAATGATTTTATAAACCTGGAAGAAAGTTTCAAAGCACAGGATAAAAAGAATCAAAGGTCATTAATAGTAAAGCAACTGAAGTTCATTTTGCTCCTTTTCTATTAGTTTATCCTAGGTTAGAGATAGGTTAACTTAACATGTAAAAATTCTCAGCTTTTGAGGAAAGGCAAAATGTCAGTCCTTAAAGTTTTGTTGTTACTGTCTTGAGTTGCTTCTATTACCCTCAAGCTCCATGACTTCATTGATTTTCCAGCCCGGAGTCCTAACCTAATATGTCCATTTTTTTTTTAATTTGAATAATATATTTTATTTAACCTAATGTATCCAAACTATTACAAATCAAACATGCACTCCATATTAAAAGTCATTCGTGAGATATTTTATATTCTTTTATTCTTACTAAGGCTTGGCAATCCAGGTACGGCACATTTTGATCGGAGCACTAAATTTTCCCTGGGAATATATTTTTTTAAATTTTTAAATTGTTATGTTAATCCCCATACATTACATCATTAGTTTTAGATGTAGTGTTCCCTGATTCATTGTTTGTGCATAACACCCAGTGCTCCATGCAGAACGTGCCCTCTTTAATACCCATCACCAGGCTAACCCATCCTCCCACCCCCCTCCCCTCTAGAACCCTCAGTTTGTTTTTCAGAGTCCATAGTCTCTCATGGTTTGTCTCCCCCTCCGATTTCCCCCCTTTCATTCTTCCCCTCCTGCTAGCTTCTTCTTCTTTTTTTTTTCTTAACATATATTGCATTATTTGTTTCAGAGGTACAGATCTGAGATTCAACAGTCTTGCACAATTCACAGCGCTTACCAGAGCACATACCCTCCCCACCCCATCCCTCCCACCCCACCCCCCACTCCAGCAACCCTCAGTTTGTTTCCTGAGATTAAGAATTCCTCATATCAGTGAGGTCATATGATACATGTCTTTCTCTGTTTGACTTACTTCACTCAGCATAATACCCTACGGTTCCATCCAAGTTGTTGCAAATGGCAAGATCTCATTCCTTTTGATGGCTGCATAATATTCCATTGTATATATATACCACATCTTCTTTATCCATTCATCTGTCGATGGACATCTTGGTTCTTTCCACAGTTTGGCTATTGTGGACATTGCTGCTATAAACACTGGGGTGCACGTACCCCTTTGGATCCCTAAATTTGTATCTTTGGGGTAAATACCCAGTAGTGCAATTGCTGGATTGTATGGTAGCTCTATTTTCAACTTTTTGAGGAACTTCCATACTGTTTTCCAGAGTGGCTGCACCAGCTTGCATTCCCACCAACAGTGTAGGAGGGTTCCCCTTTCTCCGCATCCCCGCCAACATCTGTCCTTTCCTGACTTGTTAATTTCTAATATGTCCATTTTGATCCTTGTGCAGTTTCATAGTTTTTTTTTCTTACATCTCTAAAAGGAATGGGGTTTCTTTTTACTTTTCATTGTTAATTAAAACGTATATTCGGAAAAGTCCATATAACATATGTATACAGTCTTAAAATAATTATAAAAATTAATTACCCTAGTGTATTCATTTTCTATCTATCTATCTATCTATCTATCTATCTATCTATCTATCTATCTATCTATCTATCCGTTTTCTAGGGCTGTTGTAACAAAGCACCACAAACTGGCGGTTTAAATAACAGGGCTTTATTGTCTCACAATTAGAAGGATGGAAGTCCAAGATCAAGGTGTAGACAGGGTTGGTTCCTTCTGAAGGCTATGAGGGAGATGCTGTTCCAGGCCCCTCTCATAGTTTCTGGTGGTTTGCTAGGCATCTTAGGCATTCCTTGGCTTCTCTATGTATCACCCCGGTCTTTGCCTTCATCTTCATATGGTGTTCTCCCAAATTTTTCTTTTTTATAAGTACAGTGGTCATATTGGATTAGAGCCCACCCTGATGACCTTAACTGTATCTGCAAAGACCCTGTTTCCAAGTAAGGCCACATTCTGAGGTACTGGAGTTTGCTATCACTACACCTATGCTGGGTAAGACAGATAGCACCATCCCAGAAATGACCACTTGGAGCTGTGCTTTCCCTCTCTTCCCCGTGGTTACCTTGATTTGGACTTCGGTGAAAATGATTTCCGTGTTTTTCTTTACAGTTTTACCATTTGCGCATCATCTCTAACAAAAATATAGCTTTTGTTCAAGACTTCATTTATGAAATGGATAAGTTTTAAAAAGTGGGACTGGGAGGGGCGCCTGGGTGGCTCAATTGGTTAAGCAACTGCCTTCGGCTCAGGTCATGATCCTGGAGTCCCTGGATCGAGTCCCACATCCTGCTCCCTGCTAAGCAGGGAGTCTGCTTCTCCTTCTGACCCTCCCCCTTTTAATGCTCTCTCTCTCTATCTCATTCTCTCTCTCAAATAAATAAATAAAATCTTTAAAAAAAAAAGTGGGACTGGGAATTATATGCCAGGAATAATGTTACCTTCAATTCCCCGGGGCAATATTTATTAAACATGCCTACTTTTAAGGCTGAAAGTAAATAACCTAAAAATAATACTATTTATAACTTTCAGCAGGCAAAATAGAATTAATACTTTGGAAGCTGCATTTCAGATCACATTTTTATACAGACTGCCTCCTTGATGACTAATATCTTTGTGAACTTTCCTGAAATGTATTATATTTTCTCAGTTTGTTCATATTATAATGAAATCCATGATCATGGTTTCCAAATTTTTCATTACTAACAACTCAAATTATTATGTCCCCTCTAAACAAATTTCAAAATATTTTAATCTTGTAAATAACACTTATTAAGATATATTCAGGTCTTTCTCTTTTTTTCTTTCTTAAATTCCACATATGAGTGAAATCATAGGTATAATAGTCTTTGACTTATTTTAGTCATTTAGGTCCATCAAGAAAACAGACTCTTGGGGCGCCTGGGTGGCTCAGTTGGTTAAGCGACTGCCTTCGGCTCAGGTCATGATCCTGGAGTCCCGGGATCGAGTCCCGCATCGGGCTCCCTGCTCAGCAGGGAGTCTGCTTCTCCCTCTGACCCTCCCCCCCTCATGTGCTCTCTCTCATTCTCTCTCTCTCAAATAAATAAATAAAAAATCTTAAAAAAAAAAAAAAAAAAAAAGAAAACAGACTCTTAAATATAAAGAACGAACTGGTGGTTGCCAGAGGGAAGGTCGGTGGGGGGGTGAAATAAAGGGGTTCAAGAGTCTATTTGTTGTGATGAGCACTGAGTAATGTATAGAATTGTTGAATCATCACACTGTACACCCAAACTCACATAACACTGTATGTTAATTATACTTCATTAAAATATCTGTATATCCTAAAAAAAAGAGATATATTTAGGTCTTAGCATTCTTTATTGGTTAGTGATGGATGTCTACCAGTGGGACTGTTGGTCAGCCTAAGATATCATGTGTAGTAAAACACTGCCAGTATCATACTAGCTAAAAATCAAAGATACTTGATGTTTTAGTTTCCTTGTCAAACCTTATTTAGGAAAAAGTGTAAGACTTCTCTTAGGTTTAAAAAAAATACTGAAAATAGTTCATGCCTGTTACTTCCTTTGAAGATTCCTAAAGATCAAGGTTGCTCAATGAAACAAACACACATGCACACACACATCACCCCCCCCACACACACACAGTCTTTGCTGAAGTCTGCAGCATGAAAGCACAGTTACATTAAATTCCTTGTAATCATGTTTTTTTTTTTTTAAAGATTTTATTTATTTGAGAGAGAGAGAATGAGAGAGAGCACATGAGAGGGGGGAAGGTCAGAGGGAGAAGCAGACTCCCTGCCGAGCAGGGAGCCCGATGCGGGACTTGATCCAGGGACTCCAGGATCATGACCTGAGCCGAAGGCAGTTGCTTAACCAACTGAGCCACCCAGGCGCCCCAATCATGTTTTTTTTTAATTAAAGTCTTCAACCCTATAAGTACAGATGGTTGCCAAATTTCAAATGACCCATAATAAATCCGGCAGGTTGCCCTGTTCTCCCATTGCTCTCTCCCTTATTAAAATCTCTTCTGTGTCTACTGTAGAGAGAGGGGTAAAAAGCAGCACTTTGCCACATAGTAGATCCTTCATATTTCTTTGTTGAACAAAATACATTTTTAGAAGGTCCTTGAGAACTGTGAGTTCAGGAATGGGAAATGGTTAGAAGGATTGATAGAAGGATTAGGATAAGGTAGCTTACCGTCAAAGTCCACTCATTCCAGCCTTGTTTGCTCACAGGAGAGCCTCCTCCCCACAGTGGGAAGTTGCTGCTCTGCTTTACCTGAACCGCTCACCTCACCTTGTTGGGAGGGAAACTCAGCAGCTCGATACATTAGGGTTAGCACACATTTCTCTTTTTACAAGGTAGATACTTACAGAAAGCACCCTTGAAAATCAATGGGATCACATTGCCTTCCTTCTTCTACCTCAGGTAAAGGTGGGCAAGGGAGTCGTTTTGTTGGTGGTGTGGGTGGCGGGGCTTCTGTGATGTAGGAAGGGATGTGGTCATTAAGATTCGAAGGAAGGCACTTTCAGCTAAGTATTTGGGAAAGAGAAGACTTAAAAGGAGGAAAAATTATAAGAACACATTCATCTGTTTGAAGTTTTTTGCCTTGAACTAACTCCAGACTCAAACAAAGAGTGGGATAGAGTGGAGTTGACTTAATTTTTTTAAATTTCTTTTTTCAATTACTCAGTGTTCATGCTGGGAATATTTTGTTCATAATTCTGCCACATTAAGGTTAAACAGTCATCTAGGGCTGATGAGATGCCTGACCACAATCTGAAAGTTTTTAGTTTGAAAAATTTTTCAAGTTTCCTATAAAAATGTACTTTTAGAATTTCATTTGTTTGTAAGTTTGGAATTGCTTGTAAATAAAATCTGTTTGTAGTTCAACAGTGTGTTTTGAATTTTGAATGTCATTTCTACAGCAGGGATACCTAGATTAGGTAACCCTTTCAAGTATTGACATCTGAAATAGGCCATAGGGCATAACTTAAGTGAATATATTTTTATTTTTTTACAATAAATTACTTTATTTGAAGTCAAGAACTATATCAAATGGATTTCTGCTCCTTTGGCACATAGTATATTGCCTTGCACATAGATTAATAAATTAACGTTAAGGATTGAATGAGTGAATGGTTATATAGAGATAGAGTATATACAATCTCCAGCAGGAGCCATTTCATGAATAAATTTGTGAGTTTAATTATTATTGTCTAAGTGACAAAGGAGGTATCCTTTATTATCAGTAAATTCATTCAATAAATATTAAACTGATCACTTATGATTGCTAGTCACTGTGCTAAGTGCTTTTGGGGGAGCCAAGATGAATGAATCAGGACCTCAGCCCTCAACTTCCAGTGGGGAAATAGTCATAGTAATCACACATTAAAACAGGATGAGGGCCACAACTATACCACACAGATTAAGTGTTCTAGTGGTTTAGAAGAGTACGAATAATTCAGGTGTTTGGTGACATTTGATTTTGGAAATGTGATGAAGAAAAAGAAGGTATATATCAGTAAAGAGATACTTTCTGCAGACAAAAGAAAAATTAGCTAGTGGCAGTCTATACAAAGATTAGTCTTTTTTTTTTTTTTTTTACATAATAAGAATTACAGAGGTGGGTTGTTGGTTTAATAACCAAAGACACTGTGGTTAGAAGGTAACTATAGCTACTCAAGGCAGAAAGGGTGGAAGCTAGTGGAGGCCACTTTATGCTTTTTATCAGAAAAGCAAAGCCTTTTCCAGAAGTTCCAAGCTGACTTCTGCTTACATATCATTGGTCAGATCAATGCTACATGGGCACCATTAATTACCATAGTACCATACAAACTATACTGGAAAGGCATTAAAAAAAAAAAAAGCAAAATCAAAAACACAAAAGAACAAACTAAAGAAGGTTTTGAAGTAGGGTTTCTTTAGTGTTACTAATGAGAATAAATACAGAAAGATGTCTGATCAATAAAGAGTAATCTGTCAGAATTTAGTAGATAATTAATCATGATCTCTAGACTTTATGGTAGAATAGTTTTTTGTTTTTTGTTTTTTTGCTGTACCATACTAGCAAAATTTGACATACTATTCTGCAACAAGCACCTGAATGATGAAAGACTTCTAAAAGATGGGGGGTATTTGAATCAAGAACCTTTTTCTCCAGACCAAGTCTTTCAATAGTCCCAGCCTGGAGAACTTCTATTAACAGCTGAGTGATTCCTTATCTTCTTTTGAGAAAATGTGGTGGTTGTTTTTTTTTCCCTCCCAGTCTCTAGAAGAGACCTGTTTCCATTATTTCTTTCAAATGGTCAGGGGCACATTTGTTGATGTTGTCAACACAGGAGATTTATAAAGAAGCCTCTTTGCTACCTTTAAATCACTGAACCAGTGGGATGGAGCAAAAGGTGTTCACCATTTCTTATATTAGTATCCCATCAGTTATTATTATTTTTTAATTTTTAGATTTTTATAATTTTTTTTGGTAGAGGAATGTAAGTCCTTTGTAGGAAAGGAAGACCACAAATGGAGCAGATCATGGAGGATCGAAAGCTCCTATAATTAATAGAACAGAACAACAGCAAACAGTTCTACATTTTTGACAGCATCTTTACCTCTTACAGGTGATTTTCTTCCTTGGAGGTTTTTTGAAAAAAAAAAGAAAGAAAAGAAAAAAAGAAAATAAAGCCTAAAAGAAGAAAGGAAGCTAGATCCTCTTTCCCCTAGAGCTGAAGCTTTGCAGCACTCCAGGATCAGTAGACTTGGTTCCAGAGAGTTGTTTGTGCTGGTCTTCTGGGGGAGGGGCCTGCTGCACTGATTCTCAGGCTGACTTGTTTCAGTGGACGTGGGCCTCCAGGGCACAGTGGAGGTTTTTTTGTGCTGTTGTTATGGTGGTTGTGGTGGTAGGGGTGTAGGTGTGTTGCCTGAACCGCTCTAACCCTAGATTCTTCTTCTGGCTTCCTTGGGGACCACAATGAAGAAGAAGGAAAGGCAGTCAGCCTCTTGTGATTGGTGTACATCAGTGGCTTTTGAACAATAGTGTGCATAAAAATTTGGTGGGGGCAGCTTGGTAAGGCTTACAGGGCTACTGATTGAGTTAGGCAGGAATGGAGACTGGGAATCTATAGGTACTTCAGAGAGTTCTGAGGGAGGTGGCCCCAGGACTCCAGTTTAAGAAACATTCATGTAGACAGTCAGTGAGGTGGTAGCCCCCACAGTAGGTCTTCATGTGTCTCACCTGCTCTGGGTCTTTAAAATCAGGGGTCTCTAAAATAGGACATGTGTACTGCAGGTGCTTTGTAGGAAGACCCATTTTGGTTTGGGAAGGAAATAATGAGAATTCTACTTATATTCAGTTTTTAATGTTTCCTTTTAAAATTTATTTCTTGTTTGTGTTTTGCAATGGACATGCTGCATTTGCACTGTTGTACAAATTTATAATTTAGAAATGGATAGGTACATACATATTAAAGGCCTACTCTAGAAAATGTTGTACTGATACTGAGGCAAAATCGAAGTTTAGAGATGACTGTTTTCAATGATTTACAAGACCCAAATCCATACCTCTCTCCTTAATTGTTTTTCATTTAGATATCGACATTAGTCATTGCTTCTTTTATTAGTGTATACATAAACACAGAGCATACCAGAAGATTGAGAGGAGGGAAGGGCTTTACAATTTATGTCAGGTAGAAATATCTGTGTACTAAGGTTAATTATCTGATCTAACACCTTCATTTAAACAAACCCTTACCGAGGAATCAAGAAAAGAATCAAAGTAACTTCAGTCTCTCAGGTTATGGATCACTTCAGCCATTTGCAGAGCTTGCCGTCTCATCAGAGCACACCCAGAGACTCAAGAGTGGATATGTTTAAATGTGGATTTTCTAGAGACAGCTCATTCTTTGTCTTTAAACCTGGGGTTAGCCCCTTCTCTTCTGTGCTCAAAGGATTCTTTCCTATTACGTATCTCTCTCTTCAAGGTTGAAAAAAAAAAGGGCATTGTCTTTACTGCATGTAATTATATCTTTAAAGATATTTTTAGATTACAACAGCCAAAAACACCAATTGTCACCATATTTATGAGTATAATTCATTAAGTAAAATTTTCATTTCCCTTATTTGGAGCTGGTACCAAGATTTTACCACCTCATATTTCCTGTGCTTTGAAACAGACGGGGGTGCCTGGGTGGCTCAGTTGGTTAAGCGACTGCCTTCGGCTCAGGTCATGATCCTGGAGTCCCGGGATCGAGTCCCGCATCGGGCTCCCTGCTCAGCGGGGAGTCTGCTTCTCCCTCTGACCCTCCCCCCTCTCATGTGCTCTATGTCTCTCTCATTCTCTCTGTCTCAAATAAATAAATAAAATCTTAAAAAAAAAAAATATTTAAAAAAAAAAAAAGAAAAGAAACAGACGGTAGGATCCAAAGAGGCCATGATTTTCTATCCCAGGTTCTTCTAGTTGGTATTTCTAGATATAAGGCTATTATTACTTTTCACAAGTGTTCACACACACACACACACACACCCCTAATCTATTTATTCAACTGAATTGTCAATAGAGGAGGAAAAAACCCACATAAATTGTTGGCTTGCAAAATTTGAGCAGTGTCTGTCAATATTGTCATTCTTTTAGCAGCCACAGACCACGTGCCATGACTGAAGGTCTGAAATCTAGTCTGGAATCTCATTAAAAAAATTTTTTTTCCTTTTAAAAATTTTATTTCTTGTTTTAGTGCTACTTTTTCCTGGTATTTCTCGGAAGTATTATTGGCTGAATCTGGGTAAATTGAAGAGGAATAGCAAAACTGGAGTTAAAATGATACTGAATAGGACTGACCACTGTTGAGCCCTTAGATGCCAGACACTGTGTTGGGTGCTTTCTTATCTCATTTAATCTGGACAATAACCATATGAGTTGGGTGCTACTGTTACTATCCTCTTTACTGACGAGGAAATGGGGACTTGGGGAGGTGAGTCATTCAGCTAGTACATTGAAGAGGCTGGATTCCAGATGTGCGAGACTGTGTTGTTTAGCAGGATGGATGTATTCTGCTTTTGACTCTTTGTAAGATTGTGAGTTGGGGTGGGGTTAGACCACTTTGGGGAAAACAAATACATCGTATCCTACCCCAAGGAAAAGCCCAGATGCACAGCTGGGAGCATGGCCATGCCTTGTACAACTCACAGAGCATACTTTCCCTTGTATCTGAGGTGAATGGTGCCCCCTAGAGTTGTGCAAAGTGCTGGTACTGGCTGGGAGCTTCTGTCTCAGGCAAGGAGGTTGAAAGAAGGTAATGGAGTCTGTCTATATAAATCTTTTTTTTTTTTTTTAAGATTTTATTTATTTATTTGAGAGAGAATGAGAGAGAGCACATGAGAGGGGGGAGGGTCAGAGGGAGAAGCAGACTCCCTGCCGAGCAGGGAGCCCAATGTGGGACTCGATCCAGGGACTCCAGGATCATGACCTGAGCCTAAGGCAGTCGCTTAACCAACTGAGCCACCCAGGCGTCCTGTCTATATAAATCTTAACAGCTGTGTATAGATCTGGGCACTAGGATGCTGGGTGGATGGAGGGCATCCCAGATACCTCATGGAGGAAACTGGGCTTCTGGCATTGGAGGGGCTCACTGGGTATCTGTGTTCCAATCCCTAGGAAATGTTCTAATTGCACCTTTAAAACATGTTTTTATTCCATAGATCCAAGACTGTTAATATTTCCGTATTTCTTTTTACTCCTCTGTGAAATGGAAATGATCAGTGTTTTGTGTACTAGAGAAATGTTGCATGGATTAGTAAGAAAAGGTCTTCAAGTGGTCGGTTATTTTTTTTCCCCACAAAGTGTCAGATAATGACTAGATTCAGTTTTAGATTGGTATTTTCCTCAGTCCCTAAGGTGACAACTTTTTAAGATTGTCTAGGTGTGATTTAAGGTTAGGAATCCTGTCTATCCTCTCATGTTTATATCCCCCACACCTGGAATATTTTAAGAACTCAGTAGGTAATTGCCGAGTGACTTAAAATTGCTCACATATTTTGAGCCTCAGTTTTCCCTTACCTATAAAATGGAGATACTTAAGGTAGGGTGCTTAAGAAGATGACATTGATTAACATCTTAAAGAGCTTAGTATAGTGCCTGCCACATTGTAGGTACACAATAAGTGTTTGCTACTAATGTTATTATTATTTTGCTTATTGCTCCTTGTTCCTAAAACATTATTCCTGCCTTTGCCACTTAAAACCTGTGTGCCCTTGAACAAACTAGTTGAGCTATCAGAGTCCCAGTTTCTTATTCTGTAAAATGGGAATATAATGTGCGCTTCCCTGATTGCTGCTATGTTTAAATAAGGTTCAGAACTTGCAGTTTATTTAGTGCATATTATATGTATCACTGAATTAGGCTTGTTTTCTTATTTAGCACTTGCAAAACTCTCTTGAGGTAGGCACCATTGTTATTTTATAACTTAGAACTCTAGGGCTCAGAGAGTGGTTTCAGTGGCAGATCACATAAGTAGGAAGTAGCCGCTGTCTGATGCCACTCTCCTGTACTTTACAATCCCTAAGGCCATTTAAAAGGACCATACATACACATTTGTGGGCAATTATTTGTGACATCTCTTTCTCTGGGCCCGGGAGTTGCAGTATAGTAAGGTACCTTAGCATAATTTGCTCTGTTTAGGTATTTAAATCATCATGGTGGAATGAACATTTCAGAGAATCACATTTTCCCCAAATTTCTCTTTGTTTTTACATTTTTCAGACTTTGTTTCCAGTCTAAACATAGTGGATCCTGGATTTTTCAGGTCAAGAAAGAGTAAAACTATTTAACCAAAGTTTGGAATGGGGTCTTTTTTGTGTTACATTGCCCATTTTGTGGGCTTTGAAGTGGTTATTTAAAAAAAGCTTCTAAAGGAGGAGGTGAATTTAGGTTTAAAATCATGCCAATTGACTTGTCAGAAACTTTTTTTTTTTAAGGAAAGAAATGGCATATTATTATGTCAATTTTAAGCAGCTAGATAGAGTTTCTGTGAGTGTTAAAATTATGCCAGAGGATCATGGTTTTGAACATATCACATATCCAGAGACCTGGAAGCTAAAACTAACTACTTTATCACTACGTTTTTCCCTGGGGTGTCTTAATTAAAAACCAATTTGAGAAACAAGAAGCATCCGTTCCTAGCTTGAAATATTGTTTCTCTGACGGATCTTTCCTTGCTGGAAGTCATCCCAAAGTTGTTTTGGAGTGTCAGGTTCAGAGTTAATTGGGTTTTCCTATCTAGTGAGAAGAGGTGACTCTTTTATTTTGGTCTGTTGTTCCCATGGTTGTGAGCTTTGGAAAGGTTTGACTCAGAAACCATGAGATAGTAACACAAGCACTGTATTTTTTGAATTAGTATTGATTGACAGGTCTCTAGTCAATGTAAACAGCTTGAAGGGGGAACTGCAGTTATAGAAACGGAATTTGCATTTAAGAATATCCTCTTGTATGACATAATGATTAAGTTTCACATTAATCAGAATAACAAAAAAGGGAGATATTAATTTTTTTTTGTAGTGAGTTGTAAATTAGAATACTGAATTGAGAATAGAATGTATTTTTGTTTAGGTTTTTCTTCTCAGAGGCTACCATTTCAAAAGAGCACCGTTGATGTGAAAGTCTGAATAAAATTCACGGAGTAGCATCAAGGACCTCTGAGCCCAGGAAACTGAGTTTGGCAGTGCTAATTTGTATTAAAGTTGTTGTTGCATGACAGCCGGAAAAAGATTTAATGCTTGCCACCTGAATCAAGGCACGGAACATTGGTTTCTATAACTGCCATGAATTTGAATCGAGGCCAGTATCTCTAAATTTGAAATAAACTGATACTCTGTCTTGAAAGAAGATACAGGCCACTTATGTTGTGGAAGGTATTTAGAAAATAGTATTTCAATTTAATTTTTTAGCAATAAACACACACACACACACACACACATTTTCAAATTGTTAGGCTCCTCGGCACTGTGGCCTGTAGTGGTTCTTGCTGTTGGAGGTTCACACGGGAGAACTAAGAAATGCTTGCAGCCATTTATTATCCACTTCCAGTCAGGAGTTAGCAGTGAGTTTGCACCCGGTTCCAGGTTTGGCGTTTCTCCTCTTACCACAGAGGAGCTGCTCACTTCATCAGAAAGTCATTATCCCTCTTGGATGTCACTATGGTTCAAAGTATTACAGTATTGCATTAGGAATTTAGATTTTAACCCAGCCACCCTGCTGTGGTAAAACCTTAGAGCCACCAGATGCAAAATCCATTCACATGCCTAGCACAATAAAAATGATGATGATGACAATAATTCATATTTAGCATTTGCAAAAACATCTTTCATCTGAAGAGCTTTTGTAAACGGAACATGCATCTTGAGACTACTTTATAGAAAGTGATCTTTGAGTCCAATATGGAAATGAATCCACCTCTGAGGTGAAATGTGGCAGCCATTTAATTATTTTTAACGGGGTACATAGGAAGCACAGTTGTATCTCTATGCAGTAAATATTTTTGCTGAGAAACTAAATGATATGTTACATTAACATCTTCAGACTATAGTTTTATTCTTACTGAAAAATAACACGTTCTTTTTGATTAGAAAAATTCGCAGAAAGTTGACTGTTTAAAAACTAAATCTCTCCTGTGTTCTTTTTTTTCAACCCATGGAGGATCCCCTTCCGGTATCGTAGCGGTGTCTCTCAGGTGTCCAAGTGCCACGCATCTTATTTCACCTTCTTGGTTGGAGTTGTAGTTAGGGCTTCAGCAGCACGCCGAGTTGATGGGCATGACCAAAGCACACGCAACTCTTCATTGCACAGATGCAAATAATCCCAGGCCAGTGTCTCTTCCCTTCACACGTTCTCCCTGGGTGATCTCATTCATTCCTAGGGTGTCAAATAGCAGCTCTAGGCTGATGGCCCCTTACGTTTCATCTCTGCTTCCCATGGCTTGCCTCAGTGTCCGCCGTATTTTTCTTTCTCCTCTCTCAAGGTATCGACCCAGCACCACCAAATTCCCCAATAGGATGCCCCTTAAAATAATGTCTCTCTCTGGATGTGCTCCTTAAATATTAACTCTTATATTAATTCTTATTTATTTAATTAATCTCACCTCGTGCTTTTACTTCTGTTAGATATGCTCAATACTTGGCAGTATTTAAGACAACCTTCCCCTTCCCAAATCCAGTTTGTTCCTGAGTTCCGTGTACTTGGTCCCTTACATCTAACCACTACTTTATAGGAACCAGTCAATGGGTTTTTACTGTTAACCGGGGGATAAAGGAGAAGAAAGAAAGTGAAACCAAAATCATTCAGTTTCCCACCTGCTAATATCACTCAGAGGGTGGAGGCAGAGTTGAAACTATCGGCTAAAGTAAAGCTGTGGGTAACTTGCAGCTTTCCGTTATTGTTCTGTAGTGACAGGACAAATTTAAAAGTTTGAGGCTGTGCCAGAAATGATGTGTGTCTGGTTCGGCCATTTGTAACTGTTCACAGCATGGAATGGAATTATAAATGATCTTAAATGAAGGTGAAAGGACAATTTTTTAGGTGTAATTAAAGAAGAAAAACAAATCCCAACATACAAAACTGGATGTTTGAAGAGCATATTGCCATTACATGGAAGTATTTTCCCTGTCTTTAGCCAGTTATTATAGTGAATATATTCTCCATCAAAGATGAATGAATTCTTCAAGTTCTGTGTTTTTAGAGTATTTTGTAGGGCTTACAAACTTGAAAATTTTTTCCTTGTGAAATTTTGTATTTTTCTTGAGAAATTCTCTCCACCAAATTTGTGTGTGGGTGCTTTATATTGATGGATTTATTTATTTAAATGTATATATTCCCAGTATATTGAGGGAGCAGGACACTCGTATTAAATCATTCATTTTTGAGATGAACACTTTTATCCCTGGCATTGTAGGTTTTACCTTAATTTTGTTCTTCCAACAATGATCTTGAATGCAAAATTTCCCTTTATAAATGAAAAAATATGTATACCAGTATTCATTCCAAAAGTCCTTGCCAATGTGATAAATTTAAATCTTTGGCTGAAACTATAGGATGTGTTTTGGGTTTCCTCCTTCTCCAATGATGGCTGTAAATTAGTGATGCTATACTATATGTAGTGTATCAAAGCTTATCAAATGAAATAGTATTATTAAGTGTAGTGCAGAATAGCTCATTCAGAAGAAAAATTGTTTAATACAACATGGTTTAAAATGAAAGCCTGACTGACTAGACTCAGTGATTCAGTATATATAATGCATTGTAAGTTGCCCCGTGTTCTGAAAGTGAGTTGGATAATGTTTTGATGTAACCCTGATCTGGATTATAAAGGCTCAATCTTAGTTTTGGTTGACTTTAATCCCTGCTGTATCTTAGAGTTTCATGTGGAATTAGAATCAGAGTGAGGAGTCTTCCAAAGATCTTCAGAGATCTTCCACTTGGATGGAGTCAGTGATGCCCTTATATAAACCTTGCCAATTTTTAGTACTTGTATAAACTGAAAGTGCTCACAAAGGACTAGATACAAAAAAAGAAAGAGATGAACTATAACAGAGACCTGGTGTTCTTTTATCAACATTTTGTTGTCACCCTTATTTGGAGATGTGGCCATGTAAGTTGACTACCTACATGCTTATGTTTCAATTTTTGATAAGCCTTTCTTATGCTGTATTGTAAATGGAAATAATATTTAAAACACGTTTTTATTTTCTTCTAATATTTACAAAATGTATTCTAACATTATCAGCAAATTGGATAACCTTGGGATAGCTGGAACACTGTTGTGTTTGCATGTATTTTTTAGAGATAGGAACTGTTTCAAAAAAAAACAACAACAACAATGGACCCAAAATAATGTGTTTATTGTTCATTCTTAACAGAAGCTCTATTTTCTCTTGTAGGGTGGAAACAGTTGACGTTAATTATCCTTAGTCATGTGAATATTCTGTGAATTTTTGCTTTAAAAGGGTTTTTGGAGGATTGGCCACCAAGTCTACAGCTTTGGTTTAGTCATTCCTGTGTTCTAAAAGTGCAATATCTGATTTAATTGTTAAGGACGATTACATCAAGGGAGGTTTTCTGACTTGATGTCTACCTTGCCAACCAATTAAATCCTGGGTGTAATGTGCATAAAGATGTAAGGAATCTGAGGGCCAAATTGTATCTATTCTCTCATAAAGGGAGTTCTTTAAATTATGGTAATGATTATTACTTGATATTTATGAGGGCCATCTGGGCATGACATTCCAGAATACTGCCTCAGCAAGATATGCTTATACTCAGACTTAGACAAACAAGCAAATAATATATATCGATAAAGAAATGGAGAACAAAGAAAGGAATCCTGTATGTGGGCTTGGTAACAGTGGTTTTTATATATTCAATTTAGGGAGGCTTCAGTGATGTGTCTTGGAGGAGAGAGGTACAGCTACAATGGTCTAGAGGCTACTGAATATTTTTGAAAAGTCAGAAATTTACAGCATACAAAAATATATACCACACATATAACCTAGTAAAGGGATCTTTGGTTATTACAAGTCTGCCTTATTGATGTTAGGCTGTTCCCATGCAAACTGGGATTTTTAGTGTTTCAGGAATTAATGCTTAATGCTTGTTTTTTGTGAAGAGTTTAATGCCCAAATGTATGTTATATTTAGTTAGGGAATTGAACTTCTTTTGGAATTCTCAGTATAGACTTCTGAGGAAGATATCTTTTTTTTTTTTTTTTTTTTGGCGTGTATGCCAGCTAGGGATTATGTCTGAAAAACAAACAAAATGAAACAAAATCCACAAATTCATAAGAAAGGACACATTTTGGAGGTGAAAAGAAGGCAGAAAAAGAGATCTCAGGCTTCTAGGAGTGCAAATAGTCGATCTCTGTGAGCATTTCACAAGGATGTTTAGGATTCAGATTCTGAATATGGATGGCAGCAGGTTGATTCTTCCTAATGCATGGAAATAGCTTGGAAGAAGCTATAAAGTCCTATCATGTCATGGGTTGGTGAGCGAGGATGGATTTACACGATCAAGGATATAAATGGCTGTGAGTGAGTCGTTAGTCATAAAGTCCACGATTCTTCATAATTGACATGGCTTTCCCTTGTCATTCATACAGACAGCGGTAAGGATGGGGAGCTGCTGTCATTGTCCCAGCAGTCCTGAGAGCCCGCGTAGACGCCGCTGTGAGGATTCTGAACTCAGTACAGAACACTTGTATGCCTCTTGCAGCCTGTGTGCAGCTGTGTTTTTGGATGTTTTGCATCTTTTTAAAAATCATGCCTGGAGCACCAGCTATACGCTGCCCTTTCTCATTTGTATTGTTTAGAGAACAGAATATGAGTAATGGTTTTTTTTTTTTTTTTCCCAAGGGTTACTATGTACCTGCGTTTTGAGAATAAGATAGAAGTGTTCTCATGCCATTCATCATGGTTCAGCCTTAAAAGGCATGCTCTAATGAGGAGACAGGGAAGCGGATTCTCTGCAACTGAAAACATTTTGGATAGATTATGGGGCGTCTACCTTCCAAAGGTTCATGGCTATTTAGCACACTGAAAAGATTTGGATGCAGCTGATTTCCTTTGACCATCAGGGAAAGTATGGAGAAAGGAGAACGGGAAAACTCTGTGTGCATTGGTTTATGTGTGTTGATGTCAGTGGGGAGGATGAGGTTTTGGGCTCCATTACTGTGTGTCAAGTATATTTTTAAATGTGACTTAAACCTAAAGGCAATGCGAAACACCAGTCAAAGGCTTCTTCATGAATTAACTTATTTTGGGGATGTTATTGGGCATTTTTAGTAGAGGCACAGTTATAAACTTTGTTTTGTAGCTTACTGGTAGGGTTAGAAAGTTAGCCGTACCACTAAATAAGATTCGGTAAGAGGAGTATTGTAGCTTTGATTGAGCTGGGCTAGGGGAATGGGGGTCTTTAGCTTAGGGTGGATATGATTTTACTTTATTATATTTTTTAAGGTGGAGAAATGAATGAGGCATGCATTCATGTTTTTCACCTAGGCCAAATGGAAGACTTTTCAGTGATGTAACCCATTAGGTTGGAGAAGCTTTTCTGTGGAGCTGCCCCGCGGTGCTGAGAATAAGTTATGAATGCTGCACTGTTTCAGCGCAGAGGGCCTTGCCGGGAAGAGAGCGGTGTGCCTGGGCCCCAGCTATTGAGGAGATGCCAGTCAGGGATGAAAACGTCTTTCATGAAACTATAGCTAACTTCCCTGTGACACATTACCATAAAGCAGAGAGTATTTTTAAAACCAATAGTGTGAAAATATGCACAATACCTTACAAAAGTCAGAAGGCTTTATTTTAAAGTATGCAAGTTGAGTGACTAAAAATATACAGGTTTGTGTCGGAATTCTTTTTAGTGAATTGGGCTAAGCAATTTTCCTCCTCTCTCCCTCTCTCCCTGTTCACAGCTCTGATTTCTTTTGCCTTTTGGTTACAACTACAAAAGATGTCTTCTGAGACAAATGCTGGTGCATGACATCAGGACGAAGGAATGCTCAGCCCAGTCCAGCATGTTCAAAAGCATCAGCTGCTTGAAAAAAATGTTACATTTTTTCAGGATGGATTAAAAAAATTAAGATGATTCCCCGAGAGGGGGAAGTTAGGTGTAGACTTTTACAGAAGTTTGTTGTTATTTCCAGGGATCAGAGACACACTAAAATTGGAATTGGATTTTGAGCATTAGTAACATAGTGTTTTTCCTCAAACAGAAGATGTCCTGTGGTCTTTAGGAAACAAGTGATAGTAATAACAACAGTAGGATAGCATAAAGTTGTAAATTTTGTAAAAAGCACATACTTAAAATTGTAAATTTTAAGTACTGCATCTTTGATTTTAGACAGTATAGTTTTATGAATTTATAAGATTAATAAATGATTATATGTCAAAATAATTTTAATTTCTTTTGTTCTTAAGTAGTACCATGGCTTAATTTGGAGTATTTCCATAAAATTTCCAATACTTAGGTAAAGTGGATATTAATTAAAATAACAAATACTTTGTCATGGCTTAATCTATGAGAGAAATAGAAAAAAAAGAATTAAAAAAACTATCAATATCCTAGTAAAGTTAATATTATTATTAATTTCCACTTTTAGTTCTATCTACATCAATAGAAAATGGAAGTTCTGGAAAATTTTTATCAAGTACAATTTCACAAAAATATATCAAAATGCCAATATGTAAAATATTCAAATCAGACTGAAGAAGTCATTGCTTTGGTGATTTATTGACTATATATTTAAAAATTATCATCTTTAAGTATTGCAAATCTCTGTTCAGTTATGGCTTAAAGTTTTAATCCTGTTAAAGGTAAACTGAGTCACATTAAAATTTTCAAGAGTTTATTTGAGCATATGTCGATTCTAATTGGACAGCACCAAACTGAAGGTGGTTAGGAGCGCTCCACCAGCAGGAGCTAGGGGCAAGGTTCTTGTAGAGCAGAACGCTGAAACAAAGCAAAGAAATTATTTGGTTGGCTATTGCTTAAGCTGGTGCCTTATTTGGGAAAGCCAAGTTGGCCGTTGGTGATTGGTTGTTCTTAAGTTTCACTCTGTTGGGTTCTAGAGCTTGACTCTGGCTTAGGTTTTGGTTTACTTAGGTAGCTACCAAGACATTCTTGCCACCCCAGGCTAATGGCATCCTTGTTTAATTACTTTAACAACCATTAAGTAATAGATGCTAAAACTTTACACCAAGAAAAGTGTTCATGGATCAAATGATTTCTGCCTGCAGGGAAAGGGCAAACAAACAGTAAGGAAAGGACCAGATGGACTGGGTCACGTAGACTTGGCACAGCAAGGCCAGGGAGTGCCTTCACCGTATCCTGTGGCAGTTCAAAGTGTGCATGCCTCTTGAGTAGGAAAGGGGAGTTTGTGGGGAGGGTCTGCTCACTTAACTAGGCATTGCAGTCTCCCGAGTTGCCTGAGGCTGGCAAAAGGCAACTTCCGTCTACTTTTTATGTGTGCTTTTTGGAAACTGAGCCTCTAGTAATGACAAGAAAATGATGAGACTGGAGAGACCTTTCGTTTATGCTTCTTGGCCATATGTTTTTCTCGGGGCAAGAACATAGAGACTTCAATATGAGAACAAAATAAGGGAAAGATTATATGTACCGAAGATAAAGCAAATAATTCTGATACACTTCTGGATAAGTTTTCCAGTTGAACTGTGGATTGAAGACATTTACTCCTCAGTAGTCATGGCCTCTTTGACTTTCCTTCTAATAGATTTTTCACTAATTAATTTCTCTCCAATAGGTAGCTACAGTTGACTCTTGAACAACACAGGTTTGAACTGCATGGGTCCACTTTACATTTTTTTTTTCCAGTAAATGCAGTACAGTTCTGTAAATGTATTTTCCTTATGATTTTTTAAATCATGTTTTCGTTTCTCTAGCTTACTTGATTGTAAGAATACGGTATAGAATACATATACCAAATACGTGTTAATTGACTGTTCATGTTTTCAGGAAGGCTTGCAGTCAACAGTAGGCTATTAGTAGTTGAGTTTCTGGGGGAGTTAAAGTTATACTCAGATTTCCTACTGTGTGTGGGGTCAGCACCTCCACCTTTGTGTTGTTTTAAGGGCCAACTGTGCTTGCATTTTTTGTAGGTACGTTATAAAACATTCAAGGATTTGGTAACTGTTTATAGCATTCAGGATAATTTGGGAACAACAGAAAAAATTTCTAGCTGAGCATTTAGCATAGTTAATCTGGTGATGATTTAACTGAAAAAAATGATTTTTTTAAAAATTCTATAAGCCTGGCTTTTCTGCATGTTCATAGCAGACCTTTGTCAAAGAAAAGAGTCAATAGGATAATTTTATTTAATCTTTCATCTTCTTAGTTAAAAAAATTTGTGAAAGGTAATTCCTTCTGGTTTATGTCAGTAGTATAGAAACAGACACCTTGATATATTAACAGTGATTAATTAAGATATAATGATGGATAACAATCTGACTACTCCATATACCCATTTAGGATTCAGGCTTTTGCTTGGTCTGGTATTATATGAGAAGAATGAGAAAATCTTGTATTTATGTGGTATCTTTCTCATGAGGACCCTGGAGGTTGAGATCTGTCATCTAGGACCTGCCAGACTCCCTGGGAGGAGAGGCAGTAGTGGAGACAGATGCGTGCAAAGCAACAGCTACAACTAGTGTAACGTATGCTGTGAAAGAGGCAGGTACGAAATGTTCTGGTGCTGCCTTAGAATTGGGACACCAGACTCATTGTAGAGGCTCAGGAGTAGATGTCAGGGGGATGGGAAGCCTTCCAATCTTGAAGGATAAGAGAGAAGTACAAAAGGAATGAAATCTTGCCATTTGCAACGACGTGGATGGAACTGGAGGGTATTATGCTGAGCGAAATAAGTCAATCAGAGAAAGACATGTATCATATGATCTCACTGATATGAGGAATTCTTAATCTCAGGAAACAAACTGAGAGAGGGTTGCTGGAGTGGTGGGGGGTGGGAGGGATGGGGTAGCTGGGTGATAGACATTGGGGAGGGTAAGTGCTATGGTGAGCGCGTGAATTGTGCAAGACTGTTGAATCACAGATCTGTACTTCTGAAACAATACATTATATGTTAAAAAAAAAAAGATAGCAGGAAGGGAAAAATGAAGGTGGGCAATTGGAGGGGGAGATGAACCATGAGAGACTGTGGACTCTGCAAAACAAACTGAGGGTTCTAGAGGGGAGGGGGGTGGGGGGATGGGTTAGCCTGGTGATGGGTATTGAAGAGGGCACGTTCTGCATGGAGCACTGGGTGTTATACTCAAACAATGAATCAAGGAACACTACATCAAAAACTAATGATGTAATGTATGGTGATTAACATAACATAATAATAAAAATAATAATAATAATAAAAAAGCAAGAAGTAGGCAAGTAGATTAAGTGGAGAAGGACGTTGTAGGCACAGGGGCAGAAAGGCCATAGGGAAATCTACATTGGCTGTTGCGAACCTGACACATTTGGTCATGTGACAGGAAACAAGGTTGAAAAGCTCTAGTTTGGGAAATCATTAAAATTATATTTTGGGCAATGAATTTGGAACTTTATTTTATACTTCCTATCACAGTGCCTGTGGTTTGAATTAAACTGAAAGCTGCAAAGGATTAGCTTGGGAGTGAGCTGGTTAGATGTGAATTTTAGAAAACTAGCTCTGGTGGTGATGGGGAGTGAGATCAGAAAAAGGGGATGCCAATGTGAGGTGATGTGGTCCTCCCAGCGAGAGATGGTACCCTGATCAAAGTAGTGCGAAAGGGGATGGGCTTCATAACTTATAGGAGGCAAAAGCTATAGAAATTAATTGCTGGAGGGATGTGAGGGGTGAGAGAGAAGGAGATAGTCATGATAAGCAAAGGTTTCTGAGTCATCGGTTTGTGTTTTTATTCCCTGAAACAGGGAATGTAGGGAAGGGAGCAGATTTGTGCCAGACGATGATGAGTCCTATTTTGGACATTTTGCGACTGAGGATTTCCATTAAAATGTGAAGTGGCAGAAACTCAAGTATTTGTAGACAAATCCAGAATATGAAAATAATTGAATGTATTTGATAAGTGAATGCTTGTTGAATGACTGAATGGATGTGTAGATTAGTCATCAATTCATTACATTTTAAATGACTATTATTGACTTGCTGTAATTATTTTAAAACCATACAGCAAGATAAAAAGCATTCTAATTATTATAAAAGCAAAAGTAGAAGTCACAGAAACAATTCTTTTTGTTGCATAAAAATTTCCAAATAGGTTAATGTGACTATACATAACCCTGCACTTAAAGTTGATTAGTCTGAGTGCTATGCTAACATTTTCCTCTTCCCTGATTGCCTATTTTTTGCATTTCTTCATAACAATGGAAGGCAACTCATGGGTGAACCCAGTAGGTAGAAGAATAGATGTGAGGAGAAGTGACCAATAAAAAACTTGAAAACTAAGAATGAGTGTAGTTTTTTATAAGTTGGTGGAGGATTAATCCATTTAGACTCAAGGCTTATTCTTGGTGAGATTTATTACTGGAGGCTTGTCAGGATCAGTGAGATGGTCGTAAATGGCCCTATAGTGGTATATTTGTGATCATTTTGTGATAAGGATTGCTATTATTCATGTTCCCCCTGAAAAGCCAGCCTGGTTATTGGGGCTGTACTTCTAGAAAAATTGAGTCCTATGTAAGAAATAATCTGGACTCCAGGGGTAATGTCTCCTTCTAAGACTACCTTGGAGGCTTTCCCTTTGGACGAATCAAGGTCCTCAGGCTGAGGTGTATCTGGCCCTTTGGCAAACGTAGCCTTGATTTCTAGCTTTCTGTCCATCTGCCATGGTTTTTCAGCAATGGTAGAAGCATTGTCTTTTGAAGCTGTACAAGGTACTGGTTTATATGTTCGCAAGGGCAGTAGAGACTGAATGTAGGTAGAATTCTTCCTTCTAGCCCTCTATAAAATAACACACATCATTCATTTAAAGACTAGATGACAAAAATTTTTGATGATAATTACTTTTCATCTCTTAATTTGCCTCATTCAGATCATAACCCATGACTAGTTCAAAGCAATTTGATTGAATTGCAAGTGCCATTCCCGATATTCCACATTACAGGGTATCATTCAGGGTTAGTTAAAAAATACTTGCTTTTGCATCCCCCCTTGAGCCTCACAGTAAGACATTCATTGCCTTGGTTATTTGGTGGTGGCATGGGCTCTGTCACTCAGCAGGCCAGCCCGGAAGTCTGATGTTGTCAGCACTCAGAGGGCAGATCCCTCTCTTTCCAGTGGACTCATGTTAACCACATTCATGAGGCTAATAGAACCAGAATGCCAAATTATTCATTTACAATGAGAAATACAATCACACAGATGGAATGCTTGTCTTAGCAAGACCCTCACATTCTTTTCCGGCAGGGAGAGCAGATCACACTGAGAAGGGGCTCAGTGGGCATGGGATCAGAATGGGGGAGTAGGATGAATCAGACTAACAGCCTGGCGCTGCCTGCTGGCCATAGACTGGTCAGGAGGACAGGATTGCTCAAGTCTGTTAACTGAGGCAGCTCCTCCATGAAGGGAACATTCAGCATTGATCTCTGGTGCTCTCGTTTTCTAAGTAGTGTCTGTGGCTAAGGCATCCCTTTCTGAGCATCATAGTCTTTCTTTAGGTTGTCAGGTCATTAACAAATCTTGATGAGAAGTCATGCTGTTTCTTTACAATGACTTGGCCTTTTTTGGTTCTCATTTATTAGTTATTGTTACAGTAGACATTTCATAGAGCAGTTTAATTTCCAGGTGTTTGGACGGTGCCGCTGATTAGCCCCCAGGTACAGGCAGTGTCTAGAACTGAGTCAGCAAATGCTGACTCACTGCCTGTCCCCAGCCTTGGAGCCGTACCTGTCACAGAGCCTGACGTGGGGCTGTCTGGGAGGTGAGTTGCTGTGGTTATCTTCATTTTAGAAGTAGGGGAAAGTAGGGAGCCACAGTGTGTGGTGACCGCATTTTCCAAGCCCAATATCAAGATCATATGAAGGCACTAATGATTTCTCTTTATTGGGAAAGATTATATGAAATATACATGTCAGGATACAATTCAGCATGAAGGAGAAGAATGAGGCAAAGATGACTCCAAAGTTTTGCATGACTAGAAGAATGGCAATATCAATAATCAATAGAGGTAGACTGAGATACAGAGATAGTTTGGCAAAGAAAATGATAATTCTCTTAGGACTATGTTGCTTATGAATTGTGTGAGAGCACAGGGATGCAGACGTAGGTTTGTGAGTGACCAGTTTTAGAGGTTTGAGAGTAGTAAGAATGGAGAGACTCCAAAGGAAATTAAAAAAAAAAAAACAAAAACAACTTTTAAGGAAGTGGCTGAAGTGTAGGGTCAGGAAATGCAAGGAGGTGAGAAATGCTAGAGGAAAATATAATCAAATGCAATCAATTTCCCTGCTTTGTGTAAGGTCAGGTGATCCAGGAGATAAGAAATATAAGAGGAAATCGTAAGCAAATGCACAAAAAGGAAAGATGATTTTGGACCTAGAAATGGCCCCTGAACTTAATATCACATATGGCAAAAGTTACATTTATTAGCCATTTTGTGCTTTTTATTAGTTCAACGATGGGTTATTTTCCACTTGACGGGCGGAAGTTCTGTACTTCACCAACAGATTGTGGTCTTTATTTCCCACCATAAATTAATTATTCTCTCCAATTTATTTTCGATGAATATGATTTAGGTTTTGAATGAAGTTAGTTTTTAAAAAAGAAAGAAAAGCTTTAGAAAGTTAAAATATTTTTACCTTTTTAAAGACGGTTTTATCTTCATGGCTTCATAGATATAGTCACATTTTGATTAATAAAATCGTGGCATGAGACTCTTTTTAGTTCTTTCTGATATTATCAGATACTCTGTTTAATAAAGCACTTTTGTTTACATAAACAGTATCTTAGCTTATCACAGCCCAGAAGGAATTTGAAGAGGAGGATTTTTAAGTCAAATTAATTACCTTCTGCCCCAGGGAAAGAGAACCAGCAAGTTTGCAGAGATATCTTCCTCTGAGTTTTCTAAGTAAAAGAGGTGATAGAGAGAGAGGCTGGGTGCTCTGAGGGGGTTCGGGGCTGGGGGGAGGAGGTAAAGGTGATGGACTGGGATAGCTAGTTGTTATTTTGTTTGAGATATGATATTATGAATTCCGTGGATACCATAAATATGAAAGTACTTACATTTGTATTTGAATGCATAGTATTGAGGAAAAATGTAAATTATATTGGGATTCTATGGCACCTCACTCTTCCATCTAATACAATAGATTCTTGTAAACTGACTCCCGAGATATAATGAATTAATACCCTGTCAACAAAGAGTTAAGATTGGTTAATGCTACTCATACCTCTCCTTCAAAAAAAAAAAAAATCAAAACCACAGTAACTAAATATACAATACTTCTATATAGACTAGAGTACAAAATATTTTTCCTCCATGAAAAAATGTAATTGGACTGAATAACAATGACTTCATATAAAAAGAAACTAATTTTTGATGAAGTTTGCAAGATAACTATTTATTATTAGGGCCTTAAAATTAAAAAAAATTGAATAGCCATCCTAGTATTTATGTTTCAAACATTTAAGCACCTTGAGTTCCTTGAATCAAGATTCTCTACTTGAAATAATTGTCATTTCACTAAGGAAGCAAGTAAGTCTTGGGAAGATGTTGTAACGACAGGAAAGAAAGAGGAATGTTTCAACAGGAATCTGAAGCAGGGGCAGCTCAGCACAGTAGACAGAGTGTAGGTTCAAACCCTCGTTGTGATACTAGCTGTGTGGTTTTGGACAAATTATGTAACCCTTTCACACCTCAGGTTATCCCTTGCAAATTGGCAATAATACTCACACAGGGCTTCTGTGGCTTTAAACAGGATGATGCATGTAGATATGTCAGGCACCGGAGGCATTCAGTACATGATGATTCTGAATAGGAGAAATCCTGCTGAGTACTTTCACTCCTGCAAAAACCAACCATGAATTGGGAACCAGCCTTTTTGGGGGGAGGGGTGGGGAGATACCAACAAGGAACCTTTACATCTCATTTTTGGCTCTTGTAATTTCAGCCATGCCCATTTATTTTCTTCCTCTGCTTCCTTTTCACAATCATGCTCTTAGGTCACCTTGCATTCGAATGTGAACATTTTCCAAACTGATTTCCTTGGCCCTCTTTTCTCCTTGTTCTAAATCTCTCCTGGAGTTACCTTGTTCTGTATATCTCCTTCAACTATGCTCTGGCTCCATTACTCCTAAACTTACATTGAAACTCAGCCTCATCACTTGATCAGAATTCCTCATGGCCCATTGAACATCTGTGGTAGATGTTCGGCTCTTGTAAATCAGCCCTTCTAACTCTGTGCCTTCACTAAGGGCTTTCTCCTTCTTGTTCTGTAACCTGGTTAATGGTTGAACCATCCATCCAGTTACTCAAGATAGAAACCTAGGAGTCACCACTGACTCTTCCGTACATAACTTCCTGTTTGCTCTTAATTCTCTCTACTTCTGTGTCCCATCACTGTGGTCCTAGCTAAGGCACTGCTATCTTTCATCTAGGTAACTGAATAGCCTCTTAACTGCCTTTGTTCTTTCTATGTCATGGCCTGTTTAAAAACTTTCACTGATGGGAATATATCAGCCACCATGGAAGACAGTTTGGCAGTTTATCACAAAGTTACCTAGCAATTACAGGTATCTACTTGAAAGATTTGAAAACAGGTACACAAACAATTACAAGTACACACATGTTCATAGCAGCAGTATTTGCAATAGCCAAAAGGTGGAAACAGCCTAAATGCCCATCAACAGATGAATGGATAAGGAAATTGTGGTATATGCATTAAAATGAAACACCCTTTGGCCGTTAAAAGGAATGAAGTAGTGATACTTCATGGTATCACATGGACATGGATGAACATCAAAAATGTTGTGCCAAGTCAAAGAAGCCAGGTACAAAAGGTCACATAGTGTATTATTCCATTTATATGAAGAGGTAAATCTGCAGAGAAAGAACACAGCTTGATGGTGGCCAGAGCATAAGGCAAGCAAGGAATGGGGAGCAGCTGCTTAGTGGGTGTGGGGTTTCCTTTCGTGGTGATGAAAATACTTTACAACTAGATAGAGATGGTGGATGCACAGCTCATTCAGTAAATACTATCGAAGTGTTCACTTTAAAATGATTAAGTTTATATTGTGTGCATTCCACCTCAACTTAAAAAAGCAACAACAGATTTTCACTGGCTCCCCCTTATGTGCAGACTGAAGTTCTCTTTCCCATCCATATGGGAATAGGTGCTGTTCCTTAAATACCGTGTACTTTCCTCATTCTCAGCTTTGGCTTATGCCATTCTCCCTTGGTAAAGCCCAATTGCATCCTTTGAGGAGGAACAGAAATACCAGAATTTCCTCTGTGAAATATTCCCCACTCTTGCCATTTAACCGGATGATTGCTATTCTCCCTCCCCCCTCTTTACTGTCATAGACCTGACCCCAGCCTGCATGGTGCTGTATCTAGGTTAGTGGTGTTCCTGCCTCTTTCATGTTTGTATTCCTCATGCAGGGAACACAGTAGGTACTCAAAGGTGGCTCCTGTGTTTTATTTTTAAAGACTAATATTTGCTTCTTTAATTTCAATTATTGACTGTGGTTTAGAAAAAATCCAGTTGAACTTCTGTTCTATCCCTTGATTTATAATAAGAGTATTGTGAGGAATGAGATGGGGATTATTATAAATGTTATATTTCTTGTCAAATACAGTTGCATTTTGTAAATGATTATTCAGTGTAAGTCTCCATCCTGAACTATTTTTATTTCTAGTAATTGCAGATATATTTTAAGAATTATTTCCTTTGATATTTTGGAGAAGAAACAATTTTAACTTAAGCCTCTTACCTTTGGTAATGGTGCTCCCAAAAAATGACATATTTTGGGGAGAAGATCTGTTAATGATATATTTTCCTAGGCCAGTTATCCTTACTGCTACTTGGTTCCTTTTATTTCCCCCCTTAAGTGTATTTAGAATGAGCTTCTGTTGCTGGTAGTAAAAAATATCCTAAATAATGCAACTTAGCGTGCTACAATCACCACATTTACTCTGGAGCTTTGAATAGGAGTAAGATTCAGTCCTTGTCCCAAAGTGTTGGCAGTGGGTTGGGGTGAAGCAAACAGGAAAGCCCACAGTTACCACCCAGTGTGATGAATGCTGTAATTGACGTTTATACAAAATGACGCGGTATCACAAAGGAGGGAAACCGTCACTCTGCTGGGGGGAACAGAGGAGGTGGCACTGGTGCCATGACATAGTTGAGTTTTGTTTTATTTTATTTTATTTTATTTTATTTTATTTTATTTTATTTTATTTTATTTTATTTTATTTATTTGAGAGAGCGAGCATGAGTGGGATGGGGGAGTGAGCGGGGGAGCGGCAGAGGGAGAGGGAGAAGCAGATTCCTCTCTGAGCAAGGAGCCCAATGCCAGGCTGGATCCCAGGACCCCGGGATCATGACCTGAGCTGAAGGCAGACGCTTAACTGACTGAGCCACCCAGGTGCCCCACAGCTGAGTTTTAAAGAATGAGTTGTGGCAACAGGGTCTAGTGGTTTCTGGAGAGTGTCAGCAGCCTCCGACTTAAAATATTTTTGCCAGTTGTTGTCCAGGTCAGACATGTGTAAACCAATTTTGATCAATTTGAACTTCTATGCTACCAAATATCTAGTAGAAACTGACTTTCTTTATCTCTTGTCAAATCCCATGTTATTTTACTTTTCCCATTGTAATATATATTTTTTTATTTAAGCGTAATTGACACCCAACGTTACATGAGTTTCAGGTGTGTAACTTAGTGATTTGACAAGTTGATACATTATGCTCCGTTCACCATGAGCGTAGCTGCCATCCGTCCCAACTGCATCACGATGACAACAATATCGCTATTTTAATGACTGTTGCCGAAATGAGATTTACCACATTTACCACTAGACTCAGACACCAGCTAAATGTGCTCCGTTGCTTAGCCTCTGTGTTCTCCCGTGCTGCGTTGGATCTGACTGCCAGGTTTCACTCTGTGGACCAGCTCCTTCCTTGATGACGCTGGATAAACCAGGTGCCACCACAAGACTGTGCCCCTATTTATGTTATAGACCCGGATCTTGTGAGTTGTTACACGTCTGGTGCCAGTATATGAGTAGAGGTTCGAACTTCAATTAGTTGAGTTTATGAAGCACTGACAGTGTAGGGCAATATATGAGGCATGTAGGAAATTACAAAGGAAATAGGAAACACAATCTTTGTTCATATTGAGTTTATAATCTAATGGAACAAATATAAATGGAGATACATCGTAACAGATAAAATAAACATAAAAACATAGTCATAACCAGTTACAGATGGATAGAGATATTTGCACAAGTGCTGTGGGGTTGGGAAAATGATTTCAGTGACTACTGTCAGCCGGGGTAAGTCAGGAATTGTTTCAATACAGGATGTGAAACTTAGGCAAAAATGTGAAGGACAGGAAGGACAAGGATTAGGGTAGGGGAAATCATTATAGGAAGTATGAATGGAAATGAGTAAAATAAATGAAAACAGAGGGAGTAGGCAGGCTTTTGGTAGACCGTGGTAAGGTTTGTTTGAACAGCTGAGGTTTTATAAGAATCAGATTTATTTTGGAAACCCTTAGCGTAGGCTAACTGCTGTAACAAACAATCCCAAATATCAGTGACTTAATGCAATCAAAGGTTGCTTCTTCCATCAGATCCAGTTGGAATCTGCATGTGGGTGGGGTCTCTATTCTTTGCATTGATTCAGGGTTCCAGGCTCCTTCCAGCTAAATTCTATGTTCTGGGAGTCTTCTAGGTTCTAAGAGTATTTCATTCAGGTGGTGAAAGGGACAGAAAAGGGAGGATAGTCTGAGGGAAGAATATGAGGGCCCAGCTTGGAAGTAACCCCACACACATTCTGCTGACCAGAAAGCAGGCATATAGCCATGCCCCTATGTCAGAGGCTGGGGAAAGTAATCTAGGTGGGTGCCCAGGAGAAAAAAGGCATGAGTTTGGGAAAATACAGAGTAGTCTCTTGCTATCATTTTTATGCTAGTGTCCTCCAAATCTAGATCACATCCTTATTTTTCACCTAAAATTTACTTTGTTCTTTTTAATTTGCCTGGTGAGCTTAGATGCCCTGCCATCACCTCACTCACCAACCCCCTTCTTTCCTAACTTTGTTATTTGTAATTTTTTTAATCAACAATTTCTTCATTCTTTCATTACCTTAACATGATACTGTGGAGTCACTGTTAACTTCTTTTTCTTCTTTACTTTGTATATTTAACAATGTTCCTTCAGAATGCCTCTTCAGTATGTTCTTTTTTTCCTTCATCCATGTTCTGCACACTCTTGTCAGTGACCCCCTCTCCTCGTGATTGGACTGGCTTGATCATTTCCTACCTAGCATTCCGCCCTCAGTATTGCTGCTAGATAAACAATCACTTTCATCTTTCTACTCTTTCGCTTAGTAATCCTTTTTCCTCCCTTTGGTGTGAGGATGAATCCCAAATTCCTCAGTTATCCTTGAAGATTCACTGTTACCCTGCTTCTAACTCCTTTCCCGCCTCCTTTCTGACTCCTGAGCACAAGAAGGCTTTATTCCAGGCAGGCTGGTCTCATTAGTCTTTGAATTTACAGGATCTAATTCCCACCTGGAGATAGGAGCTTCCCCTGGAGAATGTGCTAATCTGTACTTTTTGGGAACAAGCCCCAGCTCCTAAAGCCTTGCACAAACACATTGGCTCTTAGTAATCTTTTACTTGCATGTTCCACTCACTCCGGTGGGCCCTTAGTCACATACAGCCTTGTTTTGCTCTAAAAACTGTTTGATGTGAGCATGTTTTGTCTTTCTTCATTGATTGTTAAGATCCATAAGGGCAGGGATTATGTCATATGTCTTATAATTTCCCACAGGGCCTAATATACAACTGGGCACAAGGTAATTCCTCAGTACCTACTTGCTGAATAAACACATGGAATGGAGATGAAGGTACTTAGGTGTGAAGATAATCATTTGGATAGGAGTTCTCATTTGATTCAAGAGGCAGTTGGGAGACATTGGTGGCTTCTGAGAACCAGAATCAAAAGTTACTCAGTGAAGAAGATCACAATTGTATGTAGGATCCTGTCAAGGTGAAAATAGACAAATACAAAATGTTGGAGATGGAGTTAAAGCAAAGAACTGCAGTGTCATGTAAACAATGTTGGGGCCCTGTTCCCTACAGGATTGGACAAGGCAGACATCGGAAGGTTCCTAGGAAGCATTGTAGACATAAAAGTAAGTCACTTAGTCATTGACACCCAGAGAGCAAAGGAGAGATGGTTCCCACAAAATCAGATAGCATCATACTGATTGGAACAAATTGGGAATAAGTGATAATTTGAATGTAATGTTGATTTATTTATTTATTTATTTATTTATTTATTTATTTATTTATTTAAAGATTTTATTCATTTATTTGAGAGAGAGAAAGCAAGAGAGAGAGAGCACAAGAGGGGGGACGGTCAGAGGGAGAAGCAGACTCCCCGCTGAGAAGGGAGCCAGATGTGGGGCCTGATCCCGGGACTCCAGGATCATGACCTGAGCTGAAGGCAGCCGCTTAACTGACTGAGCCACCCAGGCGCCCCTGTAATGTTGATTTAATATGAGTTCCAAGTTCCGTCTCAAGTTGCACCAGGACTTTCCAATGCAGATGTTCTGCAGACATTGGCAGGATCGTATGCTTTAAAGAACTCTGACTGCAGCATTAGGAGACTGACGATCTAGTCCTGACTTTGTCGTCATTGGGGGTTTGTGACCTTGTGCAAATCATTTAAACTTTTTATATAGTTATTAATGCTAGTCAAAAAAATAAAGCATAGTAGTAAGGAGCTATAGGATTACAGATGTTCTCATTACTTGTGAAGAATTTAGATTGCTTAGATCTGAGTCCTTGGAGTCGTCTTTAAACGTTGTCTTATAGTCCACATCTAGTTCATCACCTTTATTCTTGAATCATCTATTTTATACTCCACATTCAGCTCATCTCTTCAACTCTGCTTTGAAAATATATCCCAAATCCGTTTATTTCTTGCCACCGTAGCAAGCTGTGTTAAAGCCACTATGTTACCCCACCCGACAGCTAGTCCCCTACTTTCACTTTCATTCATTCACAGTTTGTTCTTCTCAGAGAAGGCAGAATTATTCTTTCAAAGTAAAAATCAGAACAAGTGACTCTTTTGCTCAAAATCTTCTAGCAATATTAGTGTGCCCTGTTAGGCCATGCATTTTTTTATTCCCCTGCTCACTCTTTAGTGGCATTTTTACCACCCTTGTTCTTGCTTATTTAACTGTGCCTACATGTTTCTACCTCAGGGCTTTTGCACTTGCCTGGACTCCTCTTTTCTCAGATAATTCATGATTCCCATCCTAAAGTTACTTAGGTTTCTGCTCTAATGTCACCTTATCATGAGGGCTTTCTTGGTTACCCTATCTAAAATAGTTTTTTTTTTTCACTCTCCATTTCCTTAGTTTATTTTTTTTCTTCAGTGCACATTTATTTATTTGTTCATTTTTTTCCATGGGGGCAGATGTGGTCACTATCTATTCTAAGGGTATAGAACAATAATTGGCCCATAGTAGATGCTTATCATGTTTGTTGAATATGTAAATGAATCGATGATAATATAGGCGTAGGGGACATAGAAAATAAATAGCAGAGACACTGCACTGATGTGGTGACTTTTAAAATTGATAAAAGTAAACTTGCTGACTTTTTAACACATACTGATGTTGTCTAAAATAGCAGAGTCCCCATGTATGACATGAGAGTGAATTTGCAAAATGCTACCGAAGTTGTCCGTGGCTTTTCTCACCTGCAGTCATCTGTGAAGAAGAAGGTGGTGTGGGGCAAGCCTTGGTAAAGTGTGTTATAAGATCACATGCTGGTGAAAGTTGATAAGAAGTGAGCTGATGCTCAGCTCCAGGAATTGAGAAGCACAGTCAGAAGAGAATTAAAAGCTGGAAGAAAAAAACCTATAGTTTTCTAAGTCACCACTTGACAGTTTGCATTCCAAATAGTCTTAGTATGTTTTTATTAAGTCAACCCATTTTGCATTGGGTATTGACTTTACTGAGCATAGAGCCAAGAGTTCACCTGCATTAGGTGGGTATCCCAGCAACTTGGGAATTCTAATAAAAATAATAATTTTATTCATAATTTTTTTTCATTCCTTTTCATTCCTATTCCATTTTAAGACATCAAAATTTCCTTTCTGTTTTTTTTTTTTGCTATATTTCAGTATTAGCTCTTTTTAATCCCTTTCAACCACATCCACAAAATAAATACTTATCAGTTACTGAGAAATTGGAATGTAAGCTCAATTATGTTAAAAACTAATGGGTAACACTAACACATAGTAACAGCTCCTTTTGCAATATTTATTCTCTTAGTGATAAAAAAAAAAAAGCCCAACAGCCCATTGCTGCAGAAAGAATTTAGCTACAAGTTTATCAATTTGAGCAGGCCAACTGCACAACTAAATGCATGTGAAACTTAACAAATCCCTCGGGGAAGCTGACTGTAAGAATTTTCTAGTCTGTGTCGAGTTACTGAGGTGCGACATGGTGGATCGGACTTAATGCCTTCGGCAAGCACAATCAAATAGAGACAGTTTAAGATTTTTCTGTGTCCATGAAGGGAACTCTGGTAGGTGTCTAAATGAAGCATACAGAAAGGAATATAACACCATCATGAGCTCTCTTCCCTGAATATTTTGGCGGTTATTTTGGTTTAGAAGAAATCCAAGTAAGATTTACACAGGGTAAGCTTTGTAACAGTTGAAAGATTTAAGATTATGATTTGCTTTATAGGAATATGGGAAAATCCAAAGCATTTCCCCTTCCATTTTAATTTTAATTTTTAAGGAGAAAATTCAAGAATAGTGTATGTGATTTACTGGAGTTACTTTGGGTCATGGCAGTTTGATTTTGTGGTCTCTTAAATTTGACCATCCCACCTGCCCCCAGAATTTCAGAGGAGTTCAGTGTAAGAGAGTTACTGTAGTAAAGTAGTTGAGTGGGTAGGGTGTGGAGCCTGATTACTTATGGTTTGTATCCCAGTTATACCACCTATTAACATGTGACTTGGGGCAAATCAGTTCACCTCAGTGATTCTAATCTGTAAAATGGGTATAATATCACCAGTCTTAGAGTTGTATGAAGATTAAATGTGAAGCAGTTAGAGTAGGGCTTGACACATAGCACTCGGTAATTGTTAGCTCTACGATAGCAATGATTATAATAGTAATTTGTATAATAGGCATTTTTTGTATGGCTATTCGATGATCACTCAGAATAGCAATTGCCATTTCTCGGGAACATGAGTCATGTGGCAGTACTTAGCTGATGACAATCAATACGACAGGTAGGTTTGAGAGGAGGGTCTCCAGATGCTGAGAACATTGGAACCCCTGCCAGACAATGTTTTCCAACTAGGAAAGACACTCCTGAAGAGGAAATTCACTCTGAAATAACCTATGTCAGAAAATAGAGGGAACCTTTTAATCTAAAGGAGAGGATCAATAGACTGGAGTTGCAGGGGGAGTTGTTCTAGCTTTAAAGACAATGGAAAGCTCAGAATTGTGAAGGCAACTGCTCCTTGAACATTGCTTGGCTATTGGGTCATCAGGATTCAGAGAGATTCTCCCGTTGTTTCCAACATCAGCATCAAGGACAGCACCGAGGAGTCTTCCCAGCCACACCGTCCTTCAGGCTTTCCAGCTTTTTCCTGGAAGCTGTCCTCCTGGTACAGTCTTCCTACCGAAACCTTGCCACAACCCGTAACTCTGCAGCCTAGACAGCCAGCCTCGGAAGCCTGTCATTCATTCCCCTTGAGCTGGTTGACTGACACTGTGGGGAGCCATTGACATTGACCTAGTACTTCCCCCGATTCTATATCATTTACCACTCCTTCATCTCCTCTTGTCCTCTGGATTTCGGGAGCCCTTGCAATTGCCAGCACTGTCCACTGCCTTTTCTACTCCTGTGCTTCCTCTTTCTCCCTTCACTTTCCTAATCAGGACTCTCCAAAAAGAGATGGAGAAAAGTGGAGGAGGCATGGTTGAAGGGAGAAAGGCTGGGCTTAAACAGGGCCACCACCTGGTTTATGGTTCAGCTGCGGACATTTGGAGGGGAAAGTGGGGGGTTATTAATAATTAGACTAGGACAACCACGTATAAACCTGGTTGTCCTGGGTCCACTCTAGGCTTAAGATTTTATAGAAAAGCAGTATTCCCCCCCTCCCCTTTCTTTATTCTTTCTACTCAACAAGAGTACGACCAACAAACTAATGCACTGATTTGTTGAGTAGTTGCTGGGGGGAGGGGCAACCCTGGGCTACCACAACCTGGTCATCTGAGAGACTAAGAAATCAGGTCACCAAAAGAGGTCTCTAAAATGTCTGTCAACTGTCAGTCAGCAAATGATTGGGAACTCATTATTGCTAGTATTTTTGATCAAACAGAACCAGTAGACTTATTTCTCCATTATTTTCTCTGTGTAGGGAAGAACAAAATGGGAATTCAATCCTTTGTACAACTGTTGGGACCCTCTTTATAGTTTCTGTAAAGTTTCATAATGAGGAACGCTGAAAAAGCCTTTAAAGTTTACAACACTGGGAGCATGATGCCCTTTTTCTAGAAGTATGGCACAGTCTGGACAGTCGAGTTGAAAATAAAACATATTTCCAATAAGAGCAAATTCATCTGTGCCTGCTTTGGGTCTCCTCATGTTGTTTAAGTAAGTGGTAGATTTATTAGTAAATAACTTTGTAAATACTGGTTCATTGGACCTGAGCAAAGAGTAAATAAACTAAAATTAGGACTTTTTTTTAATTTGTTAGGATCTGTTTTCCAACTTTAACCTAAATCTTACAGTCAGCAACAACATAATATAGGGTCAGTGAATGTTGTGGTGATTTTAAGTATTAATTTAAGTAAATGGAGTTCGTATTATAAGTACCTCCTTTTAAGATGAATTGTAGGGGCGGGCGCCTGGGTGGCTCAGATGGTTAAGCATCTGCCTTCGGCTCAGGTCATGATCCCAGGGTCCTGGGATCGAGTCCCACATCAGGCTCCCTGCTCCTTGGGAGCCTGCTTCTCCCTCTGGCCCTCTCCCTCTCTCTCTCTGTCTCTCATGAATAAATAAATAAAATCTTAAAAAAAAAAAAGATGAATTGCAGGGGCCACAGAATGTGAGCACTGGGAATTATATTGATATCACCTGGTGCAACTACCCCAGATGCCAGAGGGTGCAGGAGAGCCCAGAAGCCTATGTCACTGGCTTGAATCACTAGCGGCTTCACTCCATGATTTCGTTCCACATCACAAATATTAGTAAATGATACTAGGCTATAATAGGTAAATCATTACAACGTTTTGCCTCACTGTGGCAACCTGAATCACCAGCAAGCTTAGGGGCATCTGCTGTTTTAAGTGGAATCCCTAATTTAATTCATTTACTCCCTATCTTTAGAAAGTTATTAAAGGACCAGAAGCAGGGCGCCTGGGTGGCTCAGTCGGGTAAGCGTCTGCCTTCGGCTCAGGTCATGATCCCGGGGTCTTGGGATCGAGCCCCGCATCGGGCTCTCTGCTCAGCGGGGAGCCTTCTTCTCCTTCTGCCTGCCACTCCCCCTGCTGTGCTCTCTCTCTCTCTCTGTCAAATAAATAAATAAAATCTTTAAAACAAAACAAGACCAGAAGCAGATATGGCTTTATGTGGCGTATTTTCAGTTGTGGAATTCAGAGAGATACTGTTTTGTTCAGCAGATACGGGTTTTGTCTTGTAGTTGCAAGCCACTACAGAGGTCTTACACTTAAAACCTAAAGAAACTGATCCTTTAACTTGTACTTTGTGTAGATAGAAAAAGCTTCCAGAGGAAGAAGACTACTTCATATTCTAGTGTAGGGGTCAGCAAACTTTTTTGGTAAAGGGACAGAAAGTAAATATTTCTAGCTCTGTGGGTCATAATGACTCAGCTCTGCTGTTGGAGTGAGAGACAGTAGGGAAAAGAATGAACACGGTTGTGTTTCATTAAAACTTTATTTACAAAAACAGGCAGTGGATGGGATTGCCGACACCTGTTGTTTTGTGACGATAGGTTTCTAAATTAAATAGGACCACAGATGAAAGCTCTATTTCAAATTTATTTTAGTTAAGTAAAAAAACCCAACCCTTGTATCATATCATTTGTTGAGGAATTATGTATTATTAGGATGTATGTTTAATTAAAATATTTTCTAATAGAATGTCAGAGAACAATAGAGAAGTACTGGCAAGGATTATCGCTGCAACATTATTCGTAATAGCAAAAAGGGGAAACAACCTAAATGTTCACCGATAAAGAACTGGTCAAATAAATTGTGGAAACCTGCACCATTAAAAATAATGAGCTACAAGTATTTTTACCAACAAGGAAATTTCTCCCCAACACCATTATCTTGAAGGATAAAAAACGCAAGTTAGAGAATGGTATGTACAATATGACACCATTTATGCCAAACAAACAAGTCACAAAAGAATACTGCATATCCTCTCGATACAGATGTGTGTTTGGAAGTTTATAGAAAAAAGCTCTAGGGGAATATATACTGACTTGGTAACAGTGATTACCTCTCTGGAGGAGCCGGGTTTAGGGGTGTGAGAATGTGAAACCACAAATTTTAAAATGACATTAGAGAATGGCATGTGAAAAAATGCTAGACAGATGTTTATGTTCTGAAACAGGATAAAGAATGAGGATTTTTTTAAAAAAGATTTTATTTATTTATTTGACAGAGAGAGAGAGCGAGAGCAGGAACACAAGCAGGGGGAGTGGGAGAGGGAGAAGCAGGCTCCCCGCCGAGCAGGGAGCCCGATGTGGGACTCGATCCCAGGACCCTGGGATCATGACCTGAGCCGAAGGCAGGTGCTTAACGACTGAGCCACCCAGGTGCCCAAGAATGAGGATTTTTAAGTTTGAAACTTGCAAGTTTAAAATTAGAGCAAATAAAATTTACAGCCTTTATAATGTTGAGGGTTCTATGGGAAATGAATGTTAGGTAAGAATTCCACTTTCCAGGACAACGGGCATGGGTTTATTTATTGCGTAGCCCTTGGATCTCCAGAAAATCTTTGAACCTTATGAAATTCGAGAAACTCAGTAACTTTGCAAAGGTAGTAGACTGACCACCAGAGTGGGCAGCAATTTATGAGCTGTATGTCCATGTTATGGTCAGTGAGGAATTTACATTTCTGCTCGTGTCACACTTCTATAGGGAAAGGAATTTTGTAACGTGCCACCATCTCACGTGAAATAGGTGAGCATTTGATGCCAGTGTACCTCAATTTATCACAGTCATGTTGTTTTAAAATGTGGCTGCTGTGAACTAAAATAGTATGTGAGCCTAGACATAGGAGGGATGGTATAAAGCAAAAAGATGCTCATTTATGGTGGAGAAGGGGCTATATTTTTAATCTAGCAAGTATTTGTTGCAGACCTATTATGAACTCTTCACTACTGTATTAGAGAAGTAGGTGACATAAAAAAAAAAAATGTGAATGACTGCCTCTCTCCTGATGAAGCAAACCACCTCATTGGGGGATAAGGAAAACTAGATAATGCCAACAGACATCACATTTCAGATACCCACTTGAGAATCCAGAAATATATACAGCAGAGCAGGGGACCCGTGTGGGCTAGAACAGTTGATGGTCAGCTTCTTAAGAGAGCTGTGCCTTGGTTTGGGCCTCAGTGTAAAGTTTGGCTACCTGGGGAGGTAGGAAGGCAGACTGTAAGAAGGAGGGAGCTTGTGATTAATGACAGTGAGCTGGAGAGCAAGTTTAGGCATCTCTTCTGGCTAGGAGCGTGGTGTAGTCATAATGATGGTGACAGCAACAATCACGCCAACGCCGATGCTCCTGGTAGGGGAGGGGTTGGTAGCATTAACAAGAGTAGTAATAATACGAGGGTCACATTTTTTTTGACCGGGAGGTTTATGCCAGGGAAGATACTAAGTGTTTCTTACAGTTTTTTCAATCCTCACTAAGTCCAAGGCCATGGTATAACTCTTTCCCGCCATCACACAGGTGAGGAATCGAGGCTTAGCGAGGTAACATAACTTCCCCAAGAACGTTTAGCTGGTGAATGGCAAACACTAGCTCTGTGACTTCAAACCCCAAACCTCTAAGGTCAAGCCAACCCAGAAGACAACCACGGTCTACTGCAGCTTCTGACAGCGAGTAAACCCCAAAATTCACTTTTTTTCCATCATAAAATAAAGATACCGGACAACACAATCCCTAAGATTTATTATGCTCATCCTGTGGTTTAGTTACTTCATCAGAAAATGGGACTAATGACTGTACTGTGCAGATGAGACAGTGAGAGAATCCATACAACAGTGTCAGGGATATAGTAGACACTCAATAACATTTTCGAGTCCAATAAATAAAAAACTGTTATCACTTACCATCAAACAGTCAGTCTAGATGATTGCTTCAACATTTGTTCTGCTGGATACATCTGAAATGTGATGAGGGACATGTTGCCGGGTTAGCAGGAGTGTCTCTATTTACATTCAGGTTGGAGAGCTGCCCCGAAGATGTGGATCATAACCAAGCGAGAGAGCTTGCGTGAGCCCCTCTTAAACGCGTTGAGATCTAACTGTGTATATATTGTATTTTGCTAAGGGGCAGTGGCCTTCTGAAAGAAATAACACCCATAACATTTTGGGAGGCAAAGTGAGAAATGTCCAAGCCATTTCTCCTTTAGACTAACTTTGAGCCAATTTATGTAGGAAGATGTATGTTCATCAATTACAAGAAACCAGACCTTGCCTTTTCCTACTTGTTTTTCCAGTAGTCTTTAAATCTTTGTATCTTACCGATGCATGGAAAATAGTTGAATTAGGCCAATTATGCTCTTCTTTCCTTTTCTGTTTTTGTTTTTGGTATCTTTTCTTCACTTTAATGTTACTTCTGTTGCATGCTGTGACAGTTGAGGCAGCCTGCCCAGGGTTCATTCCTCCCTTGTGGCAGGGATGAATCAAGAATTCAAGTTTCTAGGTGAGAAAGGCCTGAGGTCTTTTTTCTCTTTGTTCTCCACCCCCTACCCCCCTTCAAGAAATAGGCTGATTTCTCCAAATGAGCTTATGCAGGATCCCAGTATGTACAATAGAAAGGAGAGCCCCTCAGATTGGCTGGGGGCTTGGGCCATGCCTGCCTTTCCTTCCCATGGTCTGCATCCACCATCCAGGCCTCTGCACAGGAAAATTACATCACAGGGTCATTGATGGTACAGAGGCACTGTGAGTTTTCTTACCACTTGATATAGGTTTTGATGTGTTTCTCTTCTCAGTAATGTCAGTAGGGATGTATAGAAGAGGAGAGCTGAGCTCCCTCCTTGCATTAAACAGTCTTTAGTGGCTATCTACTCTAAATATTTAATTTCTAATATTGCATCATTATTTCAATAAAGGCATGCTGTATTTGTGGAATGTAACTAAAGTTTAATGAGAATTAATAACTTGTTCAATACTAGGGCCACATTTCTCAGAAGAGGATATGTTATCAGTCTTTTAAGTGAGAGTTTCACTTTTTAGATTTAGACCATATGAAAATCTTCAGACTAAACTCTTATCAGGAAAAAGGTATGATGTTTTCAACCTCAAAGCTGTATCTTTTGATCAACATGTTTATATATAAACAGTGGCCAAGCATGGCAGAACTCACAGTCTAAATTTGTTGATCAGTACCATAAGTGATGGTATCTATCTAACCGTTCTTGAAGGCCAAGAAAGTGGTGGGAATGAATGGTTTTTTGACTCAGAATGATCAGTACCTTCGAGGGTTGGCAGATTCTAATGGTCTACTCCACTGGATTTCTGCCCCCTTGCTGATTAGATACACTGATTAAATGAGGAGAAGAAGTTAGAAAAAGCATTGTTTTCTTCAGTTGGAATATCCATACTTAAAGAATACATGCAAATCAGATTTGAGGGTTTCTTTATAAAACTAATGAAATTGTTTGTTTGCTGTTACATCATAAATACTTGGATCTCTTTATCCCTCATGGTTGCCTTGTATATTTCTCTAGTTCTGAAATGTTTATAGTAGGTTCCTTATAAATGTTTTAAATTAGACAGACTTGGTATTCTTATGGAAAAATGTTTCAAATGGGCTTCAGAATCCTGTGTTTTGCTCATTTAATTAGTTTTTGGATTTAAGATAATGATTTTAAAGGCAAATCTTATATTCTGGGAGCTTTTATTGTCTTTTTTGGATTATAAGTGAAACACATGCACATGGTATGCCATACAATGCATAGACATTTAAAGACAAAGTTACTTGTGATCCTACCTTACAGAAATATAACCATTTAAAAAATTTTAGTGGTAACTTTTGACTTTTATTACATCGATAGGTATACATTTTTAAAAATTGTATTTTACTGTTACACATGGATCTGAATCTGTATTTTAAATTAACATTATGTATAATATCACTCTGTATCATCATTTTCTATAGTTGCAAAGTATTTAATTGCGTAGTGTTTCATATAAGCAGTTCCTTATTAGTGGGTGTTTAACCTGATTTCAATATTTTGTTTTTATTAACAATTCTGTGGATATGTTTTTGCATTTGTGTTTTTGTTCAGTTACTAGATTTGCTTTAGGTAAATTTAGAGAAATAGAATATGCATTTAAATTTTGATAAATACTGTCAAGCTGTCTTCTAGAATTTTGGTTGGTTTTTTTTTTTCATGTTAGTAATAACATGGAGATGTCACAAAAAGTTGAAATAAGAAATAAACCGTTTTCATTTTCCTAGATACATTCAAGTGAAACACACACACAAAATCAATGTGAAACATCTTCAGTACAGGATCAGTGGAGTTGATCTTACTGCTTATTTCCTGTAAGCCATTACTCAAATCAGAAAAGCAAATATTTAAAAAAAAATTACCCCCATAATTTTGTTTATAATAGGAAAAAAGGGAAAATGTTAGTTTTTGGGTAATATTAAAATGCACACTGTCATGTTATTTTTGTGAGGATGTGAATATACATTTTGTGGCAGAGACAGATAAGGGACAGAGGGAATCGTAGGTTATTTGTTTAAGGATTGTGTTTCGTAACATCATGATTTTAGTATTAAAAAAGAGAGAAATAATAGTTGTAGAGATATATGTTTCCCTTTTGTTCCTGTTAAAGTTATAGAGATATGTTTGTAATTAGTATCCTTAACTAAAAATAAACTGCTCAAATATAAAAAGTATAATGAAATGTTACACACCATTCTTTTGAACTAATCTTGAAATGATCACATACCAATAAAAATCATTATTAATATAGTCTCTTTAATGTGATATGTAACATATCTTAAATGATTAACTGATGTATAGTCACAGCTTAGTATATTAAAATAAAAAACCATATCTGTTCTTTTTAGTGAATACACTTTTGGGCAATGGAGAGGTTTAGTGTTCTAGATATCTGGGAGATAATACTCATTCTTAGATTTTTTTTTAAAGATTTTATTTATTTTTGCAGTTTTGAGAGATAGAATGCACGCTCATGAGCGGGGGTGGGGGGGGCAGGGAGAGGGAGAAGCAGACTCCCTGCTGAGCAGGGAGCCCAATGCGGGGCTCGATCCCAGGACCCTGGGATCATGACCTGAGGTGAAGGCAGACGCTTAACTGACTGAGCCACCCAGGCGCCCCACTCATTCTTAGATTATTTTTTGACCAGGGCAACTGAATAGAACAGATATTCACAGAAGAAAAGAGGATCCAAGGGCAGTAATAATCCAACATCACGAGGTTGGTGAGTGTAGGTATTTGATTCCACATAGAAGAGAGGAGGCAGCTCTGTCCCTTTGAAGCTGTGCAGCAGATGTGAGGTGGTCTCCTGGAGCATGAGGCCAGGCCTTCTGAGGAAGCACTGTTCTGTGTTGTGCCAGACGGTGAGCAGTGCTCATGGAGGAATCTCATAGCGTGACTCCAGACAGTGTGGTGGTCTCTCTTGAGAGGTGGAAAGAGGTGGTAGGTAGACCTGAAATGACTTCATGAGAGATACATCATATTCCCGGAGTGAGGAAATTAGAACTAATGGCTGGTCTCTTAAATCTCTTTGAACCTGAGGGTTGATGAATGCATGTTGAGGAGAGGTGGTGAGAAGGGCCTGAGAATGTGTCTCCAAAGCTCTGGATGCAGACTTATAAGGCTTGAGATATACATAGTGTCTTCACCAGTTTTTCCACTTTTCAGGTCTGGGAAGAATGGGCTGGACAAGGGGCTCCTTATGAGGGCCCAAAGGGCTTTAAATTGAAATTTGAGCCTGATAAAGAGAAGAAAATGAAACAAAATAAGCAAAACATAGAATTAAAACTTGACTAATGAAGAAGAAGTTTGATTGAAGACCCTGGAAATTCTCTGGAAACCATAGCAGGGCATATTAATGGGGAAGAAGTCAATATGGTCCAATGTCACTATGCTAGCTATAGATTTTTAAGATGAAAATTAATTATGGCATAAGGGCTGTGAGCAAATCTTGGCCCAAGGATTAAGGGGAAGGACTACAATGGAAAGACTTCTCTCCTGCAAGAAACAGATTAAAAAAAAATAATACAGCGAGGATTCACTGTATATTACATAGGTAATACAAACAGTACACATACACACAGGATATATAAGTATATATAAACACATATGTGCATATTCCAGCACATATCTACATGTCTACATACATTCAGGAAGGAAATACACAAAAAATATTAAAAAAAATACCTCCAGGCAGGAAAATTTTGATTAATTCTTTTTTTTCCCTGCTTTTGTATATTTTCTCATGTTTCAACTGTAAGCATCTATTACTTTGAAAATGAAAATAGTACTTAAGTAATATTTTTAAATACCAGAAACAGCAAAACACACATTTGAGTAGAAAAAAATTGGGGCATGGGGGCACCTGGGTGGCTCAGTCAGTTAAGCGTCTGCCTTTGGCTCAGGTCATGATCCCAGAGTCTTGGGATCAAGTTCTGTATCGGCTCCTTGCTCAGTGGGAAGTCTGCTTCTCCCTTTGCCCCTCCCCCTGTTTATGCTCTCTGTCTCTCTGTCCCTCCCTCTAATAAAAAAAAGAAAACATTTGGGTGTGGATGAAATAATTAATAGTAGTTGGTCACCTTTAAGATGCTGCTTTAATTATTGAGATTATAAAACAGTCATTGCGGTAGCCATCCTGGGGAGTTTCATCTCTATAGATGAACTGCCAAGATTCTGAAAGAAATATGATTTGTCTTTAAAAAAAATCCCTCCAATAGTTGAGGACACAATGGAGTAATGGGCTAGTGAAAACTATACATAGAACTGTAATCTGAGACTTCAGGGAGCAGATCTTTGAAAATCCAAGTGAAGATTTTAGCTCTGTAAATTGAGGGCCGGTGGTCCTGCATCACTCGGCCCATAGTAAATAATCTAAAAATATCATAGGTGTGATTCAGCGACTCAGGACTTTAAAGGAATTTCTGGTATTTAGTAGACCCAGTACATTTCTTAACAAGTGAAGAAATGAAAGAATGAAAGAGTGATTGAGTGAAGATGAGCTATTGGTACAGGAGGTTCTAATAATAATGTCCTGACATAATAGATGACTCCAAAGAGAAGAGAGTGGTCACCCAAAAAATACCACGCACAGGTTTTCAAAGTACACTTGTAAAATGTAGGATTGTGAAGAAGGACTTAAAGGTATGTCTGGAAACATAAAAAGAGGGAAAATAAAAGACGTAGCTCATTGTTTAACTGACCACTCCCCCTGTGGGATCCCTTGCAGCTTGTTTGCTCTCCTGTGTGTTCAGTTCTCTTTGCATTACGCTTGACCATGTCTCTCTCTATGACTTTCCTTCCAGGTTTTTAAACCACACTGTCATTTTTATGTTTCCTTCATTCTCATCAAATATATTTGCACATTCTAGGTGCTCCGTAAATATTTGCCGATTTGCGTTGTTTGGAACAGATGGTATAATGTTAAAAAACAACAAAAGAGAAAGAAACGCTACAAAATTCTATTTAATTTCTGTTTTCTCTGTAAAGGATAATGATTTTTCAAATTGTAAATGGCAGCACAACCATAACTAAAGGAGCCTGAAAACCTGAAGTAGGTGTAGAGATTCTAAATGAGCTCCTAGGTTGTCTTAAGATGGTGCAGATTCATCCATTGTATTAAAGATATTTTCTGTTGGGATTGGGGAACTACTTTTGGAAATGTTTGGAAAAACCAGGAAAGGAAGAAATGAATCAGTATCCTGATATTCTGAATAAAGTGGATGCCTAAACTTAGACCCATTCCAGGATGGGAACTTGTAAATGGATGAGTTGACCGTGCTTGGGAAAAGACAGTAGTCATTAGGTGTCAGCCAGGGTGCCAAGCTAACCTCACTTCCTTTCTAAAAAATATGATTACTGAATCTGTTGATGAGGGAAATTCTCAAGGGTTGGTTTATCTTAGTTTGTGCAAGTCCCTGAGATTGTATCTTATGTCGTAATTGTGGTCTTTTCATGGATGTATACACCGTGTGATGAGGGATTCATGGGTTTTTGAATAATAGTCCCAAAAGACAAGTGAATCAAACTGGATGCTGATCTATAAAGAGACACTGTTTGAATCTGGCTCTGTTCAACAATTTTATCGTGGGTCCGTTTATTAAAGTTTTACAAGTTTCAAAATTAAGAAGTGTGGTCACTGACGATGTGGTGGTTAAGGGTGGCCTAAACTCAAACCCTGGCCCCGTCACTAGTTGCGTGACCTTGAGCAAATTACTGAATTTCCCCATGCCTTCATTTTTTCATTTGTGAAATGGAAGCAATAGTGCCTGTGTGTGTGTGGTGCACATAGGGCCCTCAGCACTGTGCCTGGCCCTTGGCAGATACTTCGCAAATGGTAGCTGGTACCTGTCTAGAAGTTGCTGTGGGAGCATCTTGTAAACAAGGAAACTAAGCATTAGAAAGATTAAAGGAATGGGTTTCCTCAGGGTTAATAATGGACTAAGGAAATGGAATGGAAGAGCAATGGATGTGAAGTTCATAAACTTTGTACTTCAGTTAAAAATCTTTGGTATAAAATTGATCTAGAGGTTTTAGTTGACTGAGAGATAAATATGATCCACACTTCTATCATGACTTTAGAAATATAGACAGAGGGGCGCCTGGGTGGCTCAGTCGGTTAAGCATCTGCCTTCAGCTCTGGTCATGATCTCAGGGTCCTGGGATCCAGCCCTGTATCAGACTCCCTGCTCAGCGGAGAGTCTGCTTCTCCCTCTCTCTCTCCCTCTGTCCCTCCCCCTGTGTGTGCTCACACTCTCTCTCTCTCACAAATAAATAAGTAAAATCTTAAAAAAAAGAGAAAGAAATATAGACAGAAAAGAAGTCAGTCTTCCTACACTTGGATAATTTGACCACATCTATAATGCATTATTTTGTTTTTCCTCATAACATTTGTTAAAAGGGGCAGATTGTGGAGGATAGACACAAAGGCACATCGGGACTAGCTGGAAGAACCTAAGTTGGGAAATGCAGAAACTTTGAAGGAAGCAGGATAGCGGTCTTAAAATATTTAGAAGGGATCATTTGGAAGAGGGATTGATTGATTCTGTGGTATTCCAGAATTGGTTACAGGGGTAGAAGTTATGGAAAGGCCAGTTTGACCTTTAGATTTTTGCTGACCTTCAGATACATTCAGAAGTGGGATGGTCTGCCTTTCAAGGTGGTAAACATCATCTCCTCCAAGTCCTGGTGAAGGCAGGATTCTCTGAGAGATACTGTGGAGGGAATTTCTAAGTTAGATGGGGGTAGATGACCTCTCCATTCTTTTGTGATCTAAGAATTTATTGCTCGGTGAGAGATCGAATCTTTCAAAATAATGCATTTCCTAACGATAAATGTTACTAGTGTAAGGCACCTCTTCTCCTTTAACTTTATGAATTTAATTGATTTTTTAAGAACATAAACAAGTTGTAAATATAAGAAATATATTTTTCATTTTTGAAAAAGATGACTATTTCAGTGTTATTGGGAAAACCATAATTTTAGTTACTAAAATTCAAAGCACTGAATTCATTACATTACAAGAAAAGCAATTTCCTCTTCACGATTAATTGTAAGACATTTCTTCCATTATTGAAGAGAAATTGTCTGTTTAAAGAGCACTTATGTTGAGTTAAGAAGGTAACATTTCTTTGACATTTGTGTGTACCTAAAGGTAGCTTGTAGAGAAATGTAAGAACACAAGAAGTGCAAACTTATAAAAAATAACTTTCACATGAAAAGCTATTTGATATGTATCAAATATACTCTTAGACTTCATACGGTTATTCATTTTGGAACCCGGATTTTCCTTCTTTGAAAAAATCTCTTAAGATTACTGGTCACAGTATTATCTTGTCCAGAATCATAACGCTGTGTTAGGATTTTGCTGAATAAAAATGAGTCTGATTTTAGTAGTGAAGTGTGCTTGATTCATACCCTCCCCTCCCTACCCAGGTGTCAGGCCAGCCCAAGCTGTTTAGCACAATGAAAGTTCTTGTTTGACCATAACTGCACATCTCACTCCACAGGCAATCAGCATTTTAATTAGTGATTCAAAGGAAAGTCATTGTCATCTCGTTGCTTTATCATAATTGCCAAATAATTTTCCATTGAATAAATAAATAATGTAAAGAAGAAACCTCCCCTCATAATGCTGTCATTAGGGCTTCATTTTTTTTTACCCCCTCATTTGTATTTGTATTAACACACAGCCCACTTGAAAAGGAGTAATTATAATGGCTTTCTGATGGTAGCCAGTAGCCTCTGCTTTTTAACAACTGGGGATGGTTTCCTTTTCTATCACTCTTTTGCACTGCCTGGCTTATCTTAAGGGTCAGCTAAAGGAAGCTCATGGTGGCTGGTGTATCTTCAAAGGTGTGTGAAAGTGAAGGATTGATCTGCCTTGTGCATCACTGGAACTAGGTAACTTGCATTATGACTCTGATGTTCTGTGTAATTGATGCAAGTCCTCTCCTAGCATTCTGAGATTGAAATCTATATTCATTTGGAGCGCAACAACTGTAATAACCTACATTCCCTTTGTAAACAATGGTCTAAGGCTTTGTAAAAGATCAGTTAGGAGTGACAGATGAACATTTTGGTTGGGCTGGGGTCTATTTGAGTAGATATGAACAATGTCTCCAAAACAACCCTGTTTAAAACAGTTGGCTTCACGAAATTAACTTTTTATTTTGTTGTACAGAAACTTCTTTTGCTTTTCCTTTATCTGAGTCTCTCTTCTGTCTGGTTACAAATCTGGACCCAATGAAAAGAAGGAGTGATCATTATTTTAATGAATAACATCACGGGTGTTATCTGTATACCTTGACACATTTTTTCAGATGTCTTGTTGATAACATTATCCCTGGCAAAATATTGATGATTGGCAATTGGATTTGCGTTCTTTGTTCAAAAATGGATATGCCGTGACAATATCTAGTACAGGGTAAAACTTCAGATACCAAAGAGGTGCATTCTGAAGAATAAAAAAAAACAATATCAATTAATTTTTACAACCAGACAGCAAATTTATCATCTGAAGTATAGCCATGTGAGAGCTGGCTGAGTTTAGAGGCCAAGTATGCTGGTTCTAGGATCACACAAATCCGAGTTCAAATCCTAGCCCCACTGCTGACCAGCTGTATGACCTTGGGCAAGTACTGTAAACTTTAGCTCCTGTTTACCCATCTGCAAAATGCAAATGATAAGGGTGACTGCCCCAGAATAACGCTGAGATAGTTAAATGAAATAGCATAAAAAATCAACACGTTTTTTGGCACATTTTAAGCACTTTATGATAAATGTTGGACTATACAGACAATGACAAGAATCCTGTCTCCCCCCACCTCCTTTTAATGATCAGAGATGTCTTCTTTGCATCCATCTCTAATGCCTGGAATTGTCCCTAAACCCCTTACTGTCTGGATGAGAATCTCAGTGCCAATTTTGCTTCCCAGCCACCTTGCTCCAGCTGGACCAATCCTTTTGAAATACTGGTCTCCCCCAAACCTTTCACAGTGATTACTTTAACAAGTCCAATGTTTTTCTATTCAACTCCATTCCGCCCACCTCCTCCCTCCCATATGTTGCCCTGTGAGTTGCAGGGTTCATGTGAGGAGTAGATGATACCATGAAAGGCAGGTGCATCCCACGGGGCCTGGTACTCCATCCCTGTTTTCATGACCAAGTCAAAGCCAATGTTTGAGTACTAGCACCAGTCTTGGGCAAGGTTCTCAGTGCTTTCCCTGAATTGAGAACTGTTAAATGAACAAACAGAGAAACAAACAAAGAAACCGAAAAACAGACTCTACAACACAGAGGACAAATTGGTGGTGGCCAGACGGGAAGTGGGTGGGGGATGGGTGTAATAGATAAAGGGAATGAAGAGGTACAAACTTCCAGTTATCAAATAAATAAGTCACGGAGAGGAAAAGTACAGCAGAGGGAATCTGGTCAATAATATTGCAGTAATGGCCTATGGTGACAGATGGTGAGTGGTAGAGCATTGAGTAATGTATAGAACTGTTGAATCAATATGTTGCACACCTAAAATTAATCTAATATTGTACGTTAATTCTACTTCAATTTAAAAAACCCGATTATCGCCATTTTATAGACAAAGAAATTGAGACACAGAGGGTAATTGGCACATAGCAGTTGCTCAGAAAGTGGTAGTTAGTTTTACTATTACCCTCACCTGAGAGAGCAGTTTTCTGGTTTTCTCCAAATATGTATATTTCTTGTGTGTCAGGAGTCACAAATTAGGGCCCAAGGGTCAAAACCAGCCTCCAGACATAGGTACAGAGTTTTAGTATCCAGGAATTTTCACATAAAAATGCCTTTCACCCATGTGGCCCCACTCTGCGAGCCTTCCAATCTTCCCAGTCTTATCTTTTTAAAAACAAAGGTGATGTCTCTTCTCACTGACACTATCCCTAATATTTTCGCCCTCGTGTTATGGTCTCTGCTGTGAGTTCCTTCAGTCCTTTAGTCTTTACACACAATTTCATACATAATAATATTAAGTAAATTATGTAGTATTTTGTGATACCGACTGTGTGCCATGCATTATCCACTTAGGTTCTTGTCGTAAAGGACAATATAATCATAGTAGGAGGAGGGGTAATACACGATCATTGTTACCACTTATTAAGAACACATTTTATGCATATAAAGGGCTACCCATGAAATTACGTATCAAGGCAGGTATCATCCTCCCCAGTGCACTGATGAGGACTGAAATGAAATCCCACAGGTTAGGTGATATGCCAGAAGTTACAGAAAGCTGGCCTGACATTCAAACCGGGGTCTGTCAGACCCAAGCCCCATACTTTTCCCACCTCATTCAGCTAGCTGCCTCTTCTCTGTAGCCTTCTGCTCATTTACCAAATTTTAAGCATGTCAGAGAAATCACCTTTGATAGGTATAGTGTGGCCTTTAATAGGGATATTTATATTGGTTTCCAAAATACAAGGCATAAATTTTCTCATGTCTATAGGAAAATAATGAAGATAGAGATTAGGATTCAATACAAAATAAATTAAAGAATGCATTGCAGCATAAGTCTTGCAGATGAAACAAAAGTATATATAAGCCTCTTGAATATCCTACAAGGCATTTCCACTAAAGTTGTTAGAAATGGCACAGTTTCAGAGATGTTTAAAAAGAAGTGTAATCACTGGACATATTTTAAAGCAGTTACACAGGTTCTACAAACCCTGGTCCTTATATGAAAATTTTCTTCGTATTTTTTATCATAACATAATTCGTCCTTATTACAAATAATTCAAACAAGGCAGAAGCATATAATGTAAAAAGTATACGGGCCTTCCTCCCTCCCTATCCATCTGTCCTACTCCCACTCCCAAGAGTAACCACTATTAATAGTTGATGTATATGCTTTGAGATTTTTCTATGTATTTATGCATTTTATCTGTAAGTAAGTATATATTTATGTGTTTAAATATATGTATAAACATCTGTCTAAAAAAAAGATATCTATGTTCAGAGAGCACGAGCAGGGGGAGGGGCAGAGGGAGACAGAGCTAATCTCAAGCAGACTCTGCACTGAGCGTGGAGCTCGATGCAGGGCTCGATCTCAGGACCCTGGGATCATGACCAGAGTCGAAATCAAGAGTCTGATGCTTAATTGACTGAGCCACCCAGGTGCCCCACATTTGCTGAGATTTTTAAAATATTACTTTTGTATAAGAAAACACTATTCATAGTCTAATCAGTGTGTATCAATAAACCTTGCAATGCCTTCCTTCCCATAATTAATGATCAGTTTTGAAAGGAATAAAGAATATATTATATTATTATTACTGTTCATCAAAATAGACTTCTTATGATACCTTATTTTATTTGCCAGTGTCATGCTCAGAATCTTTTCTTCTGGGTTTGCTTTGCAGTGAGTTACAGTGTTTTAGTCAACAGTTGGGGTGTGTGACTTTGCTTTTCTGAGTGCAAACGGAATATATTGCCTTTAAATTTTTAATCCAAGACTGTTAACAATTTTGTAAAAAGAAGCAATTCTATCCAAGAGCTGCCCTCAGTGACATCTGTACTCTTCCAGGCAGACATAATAAAAATAGTGGCAAACACAAGTTAGGAAAAAAAAAAAAAAAAAAGAGGACACACTAAAACCCTTTTCAGCCCTGTCTCCTGGGTTGTCACCATCAAATATGGCTACCAGTTAAGATCACATTTCACATCTCTGACACAGACGGTTTGACAAGAAGCAATCTGAAGGCTTTCAGAAAGAAATGTGTCTGTGGTAGTTTTTGTGTGATGTAAATATTACAAGGTCAAATTCATTTTTTTCCAGTGAGACAAAATGTTAACCTTACACTTGGATTCAAAGCTGACCCATGACATCACTTTTGGAATGAATATTTCTTTTCATTGGAAGGTGTGACCTAATCTCCATATTTCTTCTATGTATCTTATTTCCTAATTTGACTTTGAGTCAGAATCACCTTTTTTCATACATATGTTGATGCTTTCTGCTGCTGGAAATAGATCTGTAGGCTGTTAACAATTATTGTCATTCCTATTACATTCTAAAAATGCATTCTAAAGGTGGATTGATTCTGTAGTTTTATAATAACCTGAATGTGGCCCTGGTAAAGTGGATGGGAAGAATATTCAGAATATATCCTTTTCATATTAGACATTTAAATCCTTCAATGGTTTTGGGGTTTTAGGGAAACATTTTCCTGATCTTGATATAAATTACTAACACATATGAGCTTTTTTGTCTTGAATATTACATTGTGTTTGTTTACAATATTTATGTTAAAGTTGAGAGGTCAGATGTGTTTATTATGCATATATTTATAGATTATACAAAAATCTACCATGTGTAGCCTTGCCTTTATTACCCTGTAAATCTCAGACAGGCATATGTTCAGATCAATTCGGCAAATGTTTATTGAACACGTACTATGTGTCAGACACTAAAGCAGAGGTGAGAAGATGAGTAAGACACTGATTTGGCTCTTACATATTCACGATGTGGATAAATTGCAGGAAAAACAGATATTGTACTATGTTTTTAGAAGAGTAACTCCGTACATCTTTAAGACAGGACACAATGGTGGGACACATTTAAATAGTCACATGTGGTTTGTGACTCCCATACTGGACAGTACAGGTCTATAGGATAAGAATGTAATTCATTCACTGAAAATCTCGTTCTTGAATACTATGAGGTTGTAGGGAAACACCATATAGTATTCAATGAAAAAAGTCAGTTTCCAAACATTATTCACAATTTTGATCTTAGTTAAAAATTACAAGCACATACATTGATACACATACAGGAATATAGAAATATACCAGAATGTTCACGTGGACTAAATCTGTATGTTGAGATTATGATGACCTTTATTTATTTATATTCATCTGTGGTTTTCAAACTCTTCATAATGAACATGTGTTATTTTATAAGCAGAAAACATCAAACGTGGAGAAAATTCATCTTTTTAATATTATAGAATGCAGTGCTCTTATAATAAGTTTTTAAAATCTAAATTGTAAATCTGATGTAGTTTTACCTTTAAAATACACATTATAGCTATGTTCTCAAAACCACTTTATTCTTAACCTATTGGTACATTTCTAAATTTATTAAGGCTCTCTTGAAATGGGTCTTTACGCCCATCAATAAAAATACCGTATGTGTCTTCATAGATTTTAAAATAAGAAGCTTACAGGTCGTGATCCTGGAGTCCCTGGATCGAGTCCCGCATCGGGCTCCCTGCTCAGCGGGGAGCCCGCTTCTCCCTCTGACCCTCCCCCCTCTCATGTGCTTGCTCTCTCTCATTCTCGCTCTCTCAAATGAATAAATAAAATCTTTAAAAAAATAAAAATAAATAAAATAAGAAGCTTAGCAGAAAAAAGAGAGCACAGAGGGGCTGCTACTGCTGCAGTGATCACTGAGATTTTAGAGAACAGAGGGCAGCAAGCTTAATTGGTTTTGAGCAGAAGTTTTCGGGATCAGTCAAATCTGGATTTGGATCATGGCTTTGACACTTACTGGCTTGAAAAAAGGTCTCTATGAGACCTTGAATAAAGCACTTTAAGTTTCTGAGTCTTGTTTTCTCATCTGAAAAATGAGAATATGGAGATCTGCTGTGCTAGGTTGTTGCAAGAATTCAGTATATAGTACTTGTAAGATCCCAGGCATGAAGCACATAGTAGCTGATCAATAAATGTTTGTTATTCTGCCTAACCTCTTTTACTCCCAACCATATAGTCTAAACATTGACTGAGTGGTATCCCCTGCAAGGAAGGAACTGACAAAATACTGGAAAAAAGATATATGGAATTTGATTATTTAAAATGTTTCAACCCTCAGTCCCATCCTCACTGAAGACTTTCTTGGCTAATATCAGACTAGACTCGTTCTACTCCAAAAGGAATAAGATTCCAGATCTCATCTTGATTCTAGGTAGTAAGCTATATATGCCAAATCAAAATAAATTTGTTTATATCAGCTGACTATTTAATGCAAACAGAGAGCACTTCCTCCCTGCTTGTCCTCTGGCTGGCTCCTATTCAACTGTCAGCTCTCAGCCTTGATGATACTTTCTGGGACATCTTCTCAGACACTTCAAGCCTGGATCTGACCCTTCTGTGTGCCCCTTATCTTGCTTAGTTTTAAGTATATGTTAACTGTCTTCCTTCTCAGCTAGCATGTAAGTTTTCAGAGGGCAAGGACTCTATGGTCCTTATTGTGTTCACAGTCTTGAACAGTTTTGACTCATGGTAGCTATTCAATTAGCATCTGTTCATGTGACTTTTTGGGCAGAATTCACTTGTTTGTTAATGGAGCCTACATACTAACAATGGTCTAAATGATTTTTTTCCATTTTTTTTTATTCCTCTCAGTCCATAGTACTTTTCTTGCTGTGTTTTCACATTCTCCTGAAGAGCTAAGGAAGAATCTAAATCTGTCATCTTACCTGTCCCCATTTTATTTCTTCCTCACAGTGGACTTATCCTTCTGCATACTCTTGCTCCCAGTTGACTCATGTCTACCTTACAGTCTTCCTCTTAGCTGTAGTATACCAGCTCATCAGACAGCCAGTGTAAATATATGTCTAGTCTCTCTTTTACCTTTTTGATTGATTGATTCTATTATTTAACATTTCATGTAGATGAAAATAGGTTTGGCTTCTTGAATCCAGAGCTCCGAGTTCCTCATCCTTTCCCTGTGACTGTTTTCCTCCCTTTTCCCTCTGTCCCTCGGAGGCTGTTTCTCTCATTACACAAGGCTTAATCCTTAGCAGCTAAATTCCAGGTGCTCTCTAGGACCTGCCAGCTCAGGGAAAGGGGTGGTGTTAAATGTGATGTGCTTCATGCCCTTCCTTCCTGCCTGTTAAGAGTATCATTTTCTCCAGTTGACCCAGTGAAGGAAGGTTAGCAAAATGCTTCCTAGTCCTAGGTCAGATCATAGCCTCCAGCCCGGACCACCAGCGTTGGCAGGGGATCGGGTCACTGCCAGACACGTGGACATATGCACAAGGGCTCTATTTTTCTTGGGCTGAATTGAGTAGTCTTCCTGCTCCCTCCTCTCCTAGGGGTTTACAGAGATGGAAAATAAGTTTTCTCTTTTGGCAAAATAGCAGGGAAGTTCAGAGAAAGACGTGTTTGGGCACCAAGTCAGGAGGAATAGGAATCCCTGGCTGAGTTGGAGAAGTGTAGTCTATTCATTTCGTTCCTGATTTTCCAGGCTTCCCCCCCACCCTTTTATAGGTTTCTCTCTCTCTCCCTCTGGAGATACGTATTAGTGTAATGAGTTTCAGGATTGTCCAAAAAGAATTTTATCTTAAAAAGCTCTCAAATATTGAATACCTGGTTAACTACTTACTCAGATTAGGTGAAGTGGGTCTCTCTTCCTCTCATTCTCTCTCTTTTTATTTCCTGGTCTTTGATATTCTAGTAGCTCAGTGTCCACTTAATTTTGGCAGCTTGGAGATCCCATTTTATTTTATGAATGTTCATTGAGGAGAGGTAATATATATGCCCCCACCCTCCAAACCATCTACATTTGTTTTCTGTATTATATGATTTAGTGCTTGGCTATAAATGACTCTATTACAGATTCCTTTCCCTTCTATGCTACCCTTTAATATGTGAATTTACAAGGGGCAGTAGATTTCCCAGAAGCAATATACATATTTTTAACAGTACGTGGGGAGGCTGAACTAACTTGTGCTGAGAGTCATGGACTGGATATGAAGGAAATGGGGATTGGCACAAATAGCTGACCTCAGTTACAACCTTTTCCAGTGCCTTCTCGCCTCTACCACACGGTACTGTCCAAAGTATAGTTAAACCTCTAAAAGAAAAAAAAAATCACATCCATGGTCATGAGTTTTGAATCTAATAGAACCTAGGCGACTTTCAGTCAATGCATGGTTGCTCATAAATTGTCACTTGTTCTTTTACAAATTTAAGAAGTTTATTGGGGGTAAACATCAGCGGCTCATGCATTGGACCATCATGTAAGTTATACTTCAGTCTCTGTAGTGAATCTTAGTTACTCTCGTTTTTTTTGAACACTTAGTTTTTGCCTCCAAGGGGCAGAATACAGTTATACCTTGTAACCAGGAGCTTTGCCTTTAGGAATGACATGTAGCTTTGAAAAATATTGGGTCTTTTCTGCAGTTCAATCTCAAATCCATTGACATTTTCATTTTGTCGTTTCTGGGGTGTGTTTTGTAACTAGACCCCAGCTATTCCCTATATTTAAACTGTGATAGATGGATTTCGATATTCCACTTTATAAGCAAAAAGCTTGCACGGTGGTAGGAATAATAGAATAAAAAAGAACAAGTGAGCTTTGCGCAGTGGCAGTATTGTAGCCAATGAGGTTTATCCGAGGCGCGATTATTGCTAATTGAAAAAAGAACAAGTGAGTGAAACCGCAAAATAAACACAAAAGTGAACTTGATACCAGAAACATCATTCAGCTGCCGCTTTCTTCTTCTTTTCATGCTGAGGTCTCCATGTGAGATAAGTTTCATTAGTTGGGATAAGCTCGGACTCTGTGGAATTGACTTTATTTTGTTCCCATCAGAACCTAGTATCTCTGGCAGTTAACATAGGCAGATAGATAGAGAAATAACTAACATGTCATTTATACTTTCCGGCCTGGAGTTGTTGTGCGCCAGTATTGTGGGAACACCAAGGAAGGAAGAAATACATTCACCTGGGATAATCAAAGATGGCTTCACGGAGGAGGTGCGGAGGTGAAGGGGCGGTATTTTGAAGACATAGGAGTTGGACTGGGTGGAAGGGATCAGAAAATCATTTAGCCAGGGAGCATAGCACATGCAAAGGCAGCATTGCAGAAGGGCCTGGAGGGACGGGGTTGTAGGGAAGTGCTTGGAGGGGCTAGGCGGAGGGATCTCTAGGACTGAGGGAGCCACAAGAGTTTGGCAGTGCAGCGCTTGAAATGATGGTATGCTGGGCGAAGTGACTGGACTTTCTCCTCTAGGCAATGGGGAGCATTGACATTTGAAGCAGAGAAGATGATAGAGTTGGTTTCTTAGAAAACCATCGATTTTAATATTTAAAAATGAATCGAAAGGTGAAGACAGTCTTTTAAAGTAAAAATGAAGGGAGACTTTGATCAAAAGTGAAGGAGATCATCTAACATTCTGGAGAAAGCTATTTGTTACATAGGTTCCAGTTTCTCAGGAGAGCTCTTGAATCTCCAAAAAGAATAATGATTTTTTATCGGCCCAGTATTTCCATTAATGGTTCTCTTTTATTAAGGAGACGTGCATTCTGAAGGATTTTAAAAATACGATATATTACTATTTATCACACTATAAAACATGAGTTGGAAAGGTAGCATTTCTAGCCTTCGGTTCAGACTCTCTGATTCTGAGGTCCCAGATGGAATTGAGGACCATGAGCCTCCTGATGAGACGGAGTTGGGTCATTTCCTTTCTGCGGTTGGGAAAGCCCACTCCAAATTGTGAGTAAGTGTTACTGGCATAATCGTGGTGTGAAAATACTGACTGCTAAAACCAAAATGAGAAGAACTGAGCACTGCCCATTAAGAAACCATCCCAAATGATTAATTGTACTGAAAAAAAAAAAGACGTCCTTTAAATATTTGCCCTCCAAATGGATTATGCCAATTTATACATTATGTATTTGTTGATATTGTCAGTATAATGGCGGCAGAATTACAACTTTGAATCAGACTTCCCCAATTAAACTGATGATTCAAGTGGTCTTAACTGTCTCAGTGAGTTCTACCTCCCTTTGACAGTGCTTAATAAATGCAGATCTAAAATACCAGCGTTGTAGCTTTAAAAATATGCATATTTTCTGGCTGCTGAGAAAAGTAAAAAGTAAACCCCAACACTTGGATTTCAACCATTGAAGCAAAGACAGAGAGATGATTGAATTCAGTCTTAAATTTTATAGAACTAAATTTAATGGTGAGCACAATCGCACTCTGTGGTGATTGTTTTCAGAGCTGCTTTATTAAGTTATGTAATGGCAGGAGTTCAAACTCAGTGATTGTCGAAATGGTAAATTTAAGGAGTATTTGAGATTGCCTGCCAATATGCAAGTGTAAGGGGTTTCAAAGTACAGAAAATATTATTTCCACCTTCCCATTTCTGTAGCTTATTATTCTTATTCAAACAGTTTTTAGGGATTATATTTAATACACTGCCTTAAAAATGTTTAAAAATCTCATTTTATTCCCCAAAGATTTGTTTTTTGCTGTTGCGATTAGATGATGACAGCTAGCTGGCTTTTAAAATTGATCAGGAAGTATTCTGGCAGTCATTCAGTGTTGTAATAGCACTTTAATGGATATGAGCTATTCACCCAGATCAGACTCAATGTCAAAACAGGCGAAAATACAGCTGTCACTCTGGACAACAAGATACTCATATGCAAGCAGCTGCTTAATACACTGTAGAAAGGCAGCCTTTTAGTAATATTTAAAAGGTGTGTCAATGCCAGTGTATGACTGTCCTATAAAGTTGGGGTGTGCCGTTTAGAAAAGAGGAGGATGAGGACATGCCTGTATTTTATCTGTACACTTATTCAAAGCGTATCCTATGAACATCATCTATGTATATACTGTAGATAAGCAGGCCAGTGTTACGAATTTCTTCTTTCTTTTAAATATGTACAAAAATACTTATATACGCACACAAATGCCTATTTGACGTTTTTGGTTGAAGCATGGTGTTCATGAGGTCAGAATCCTTTATCAGTCTCCATATGAGGCCAGTAGACTCTGCTCCAAACTAAATTCAAGTACCGATCCCTCTCCCCGGCTAGTCAACTTCTACATGCAGGCATTGCTTCTGAGAGCTGGAACTGAAAAAGCACAGTCAGGACAGTTACTGGTGCAGCTACTCCCGGTATAGTGGATTGGAGTCATCTCCATCATCACCTCAAGGGATAGTACCTCACTCTGCTAACACCAATGACTGGTGATGTCCTGTCATGAAAAATATCAAACCAACTTCATTAATTTATTTAATTCTTGAGTTAGTTCTGTGAACTGTGTGGCAGAGGGTAGTTCATTTCCCAGTTTTATGGGTGAGGCAACCAAGATGCAGAATGGCTAAGTGAACGTCAGTGTCACATGCCTAGTTATGACTGCAGCTTAGATGTCAGACTCCGGGTTCAGTTCTCTTTTCATGACATAATTCCTCCATTCATAGGTCCAGCTCAGCACCTGTTTTATGAGCATCTATTGCATGCCAAGCATTCTTCTAGATAGGGTAGGTGGTACAAGGTGAGTAAAATAAAGATCTTGATCTTGAGCTCATGGAGCTGAGAATGTAGACAGTTATTGCATATAACTAGACATAATCCCAAACCCAGTAGATTCGAGAGTAAGGAAGGAAATCAGATGCTGTGAAAGTACGGAAGGGGGGGTGCATGTGTAAGGGAAGCCCGCATGAAAGAGACTCATCTTTTTATTTTTTATTTATTTATTTTACTGAAGTCTAAGTTGACACACAATGTTACGTTGGTTTCACATGTACAACATAGTGATTCAACAAGTCTGTACATTGTACTATGCTCACCACAAGTGTAGCTACCATCTGTCACCATAGTTGACCTTAGTCACCCTTTGAAATCGACTGTGATGAGGTCTAGACCTTCCCAGGTGAAGAGTAAGATGTAAGCAAGGACAAAAGTGTATTCAGATGAGTAGTCACTGCTCACATTGACCAGAATACAAGATAAGTGCAGGAGAACAGCACATAATGTGACCGGAAAAGGATTGCCTGAAACATTTGACTTAATTCTGCAGACAAAGGGGACACTGGGAGGTTCTGAGCAAGGCAATGACAGATTGGAACCATGTTTTAGGAAGGTTGATTTGGCAGTGGTGCACCAGAGAGATTGAAATGGAGAGATTAGGTGCATGAGGAGACCAGTTAGAAGTGCTTACAACATTCAAGGCAAAAGGAAATAAAGGCCCTCACTAGGGTGGCAGCATGTCTGTGGGTTTATAAGTGGAGCTTCTGAGTGCATTAGAACATCACAGTGCATGTGATGTGTGTCAACAACTTGACTTCCAACTACCAGCGTCCTTGCTCCAGGAATTTCTCTGGCTACTGCAGCCCTCGCCAGGGAATTAACGTAGTCCCCAGTGACTGATGGAGATGGTATGTTAGTCCACCAGGTTCTTCACCACGTGGATGGGGTAATCCTGAGGTGCAGTTTACACTGGCTCCCAGAGTTCCTTGGCGGGATTAAGCTCTAGTGGCCCATAGTGGTCATATTGATTTTGTATCCTTATTGACTGCTTTTCACTTCCCCAACAGCTTTCCAGTATTTCCTTCACCTCCAAATAAATGATTTGCACTCAAATCTTTATTTCATTGTCTGCTTCTTGGGGATCCTAAACAGACAAACTCAAGTTCCCATTTGATCTTGTGACTGAGTCGGAAACTTTCACTGGCACCAAGTTCAAACTTTGGTTCACACTAGAAATTATGATTTGTTCCTTTCTTCATCCAGAAATAGGTTCAGCATATCTGTAATCTCTTGATACCCAAGTCATATTATCAAATCAAGCAGGAACTCTAAGCAGTGATTTGGCCCAGTCTCTTTGTGTAGACAAACAAGTGTAGATCTGAAAACATTTCGATGGAATGTAGAAGTAAAATTAATCAGTTGTATTATATTAATATCTTCATTTCACTCAAATAAATATATAGACCTATTTGTTCACACATATGTACTACATATTGTATATGTCCTCGTTAAAATCTGTGAACCAGTTAATGTCCATTGCCTATTAGAAAATTAGTAGATCATACCCACGGTGTCACATCTATTCTGTGCCCAATGGTTCATTTGCTTAACTGATGACCACTCTCTCCCATTAAGAGCCATCATACATCATATAATAATGATACCTTCCATATTTACAGTCCACAGCTATACCAGTTACCTCTCAATTACATTCTAACATTGGCCAAATGTCAAGCCTTGATTATATTTATTCCTTTGTCCCCATAGTTGGCATATTGATGTTCCTGTAATGTGTTAAGAATATGTAGTAAATTGTTAAAATAAAAACCCAAATTACCGTTGTAGTCACAGTTGTCCACTGACCCTTAGCTTTTGAGCCTTATGCATACTGTACCACTACATTTATCCAGTGATATTTGGAGATGTTATTTAAAACCAAAATAGCAAAACAAAGTTATAATAAATGGAAGTAATGAGGATTATATAAATCAATAATCAGTCACCCTGAGGAAAAATAGTGGTGTTTAATTGTACTTTTTGTGCTAGGTGTATGGAATTTTTTTCTTCTAATTTGAGTGAAGGGCTATTTTCAATGTGGGGTTCAGGTTTATTTCTGATTTGCTTTCTTCACTTTAAGGACATTATTATAGAATTATAGAATTTAGCGATGAAAATATTACACATTATTACATGAAATCAGGAGTCAAATTACAGTAGTATTTCTAAAGTAGGAATAACAGTCTGAATTTTTAGGAACATTTTATCTTAAATATTGCAAAAAAGGTCGTGTAACATTGTAAATAAATCCTTGAGTCTTTTTATGCTCATTCTATTAAAATGTGATTAACTTTGTCTATACTTGGTGGTGCACTGGAAAATAAAGTTAAAGATGGTTTTCTAATATGTAAAACTATGAAATTGCTACTATATAGTGGTTACTTTAGGCATTTAAAATGTTAATATATTTGCCTACAGAATATATATGCATTTATGTATATATAATTTTATTTTAAGAAAGTGAAAAGCACTTTAGGGCATGGTATGGATATTTTCAAAGAAAGTTTTGACTATAAATATTAAAGTAATTATATTTAATTTGGTAACACCAGATACTCTTTTTCTGGAGCAATTGTAGATTATAGGGCCCTCAGAAACATCTCACTCAATGATCTTATTTCCTGAATAAGAGAACTAAGGCCAGGATTAGATAATGACATTACTAAAGAGACCACAGGACCAGTGAAAGGTTAACACTTTGGGGCACTTTGCTCATTGTCTTCTGAGCCTACTTCAGCAATTCTGATTCCTTGGAAAAGTTTTGTTGAAACAAAGTTATTATTTTCTTTTAAGATCGTCTGTCAGTTTATAAGAAGCCAATTTCATAGAAAAGTGAAAAAAAAGTCAGGCTGGTTGCTGTGTTTTAATCAATGCCAATCACATTGATTAGATGACTTTCTTTTACTTAATGACTGAACTGATCATTTATTTTGATATTTTGCAGACACCTAATGAAAGAGCATCATTTAAAGAGTTGGTCTTATTTTCTGAATGTATTTAGTGAATTTTGCATATAAATTAAGCCGACTAAACTATCTATTTAAAACGTACATAATATTCACTAAATGGGCAAGCAAAAATCAAGGGCCTTTTGAGGACATTTTTAAAATTGGCAGCGATCTCTTTGACTTATTTTTATCTGTTATTATTACCTGAAGGCAGATTTTTGTCTGTTTTGATGGGGCTAGAACTTGCCTTGGGAGAATAACAGCCTTGCACCCCGAGATGGAAACCCTTGCTGGTATTTTTTGACATTTCAAGTATTTTCATGTTGTGTTAGAGCTTAACCTCTACTGTGCACATGCCTGATCTTCCCAACTAAATTGTAAGCTCAGTCTTATACATCTTCAAATCCCCTGGAGTCCCAGCAGAGTGCCTCTTCGTTGCTGCTCAATAAATATTTGTTGTTTATTTCAGAACTAGTTTTAATCTTTGTTGCCATTCAGGGCTTTGAAAATATATAACAGACATTAGGCAGAAACTTGAAATGCTTTTTATCAGTTGGGGCAGCATTTTCCAATTACTTTGCACAAGAGAGTGCCAAGGGACATTTTAGAATTGTCTGGGCTACCAATATGGCTTTAAGGGTAAACAGACTTCACTGACATGAGCTCTTCTCTTCGTACCATTTGCGCCTTACCCTTCTTAGCAGCATCCCAGCACTCTTGGGCTTTGGGTAAATGGGACACTTTTACCTCTATGGATGTCCCCCATGCTTTTTGATCACTTCCTTGTGGATATGTGGTTTTCATAGAATTGTGATATGGGAGGCTAGTTTCTTGGTCTGAAGGAAGATCAGAGAAGTAGGATAACAAAAACAAAAGCACCTTATGCTTTCCTAATTTATTTTGATACTGCCCTGGGAGCCATTTCCTTTTTAATCTGGGGGGAGTTTATGCACAACTTATAGTGCTCTGGTGGCCTTTACTGATGTCTGGGAGAAGAGATCCCTGGGCTACGCCATAGCCATATTCTTCATCTTTTCCCAAGTCTGCTTCCAAAGCAAGGGACTCTGGAAAGCAGAGGTGTTGGAATTCTGCGGGGTGAGAGGATGGGGAGGGCAGGGTGCTGTAATCCTTACTGAAGTTTCTAGAATGGCTTCAGTAATGCTAGGGAGCTCAGGGGCCATGAGTTCTGGGCCAGTTCTCTGAAGAGGGAGGATTAATTTTTAGTAAAATATACAATAAGTGATGGCAGCTTGGGAAGGACAAAGTGCTCACAAAGAACAGTGATCAAAGTGATGGTGGAGGTCAGCCAGGAAGGAGGGAGGATAGTATTGCTGCTTGGGACTCTACAGGGTTGATACTATACAGACCTTTAACCAGAAAGAGAGTAGTGGATGCCTAAAGGTGATATAAGGGGGGGGGGGGGGGGAAGGCCAATAGGAGCCGTACAGATCACAGAATTCCTGGACTCTATCATTTTGCCAGGGTCAAAATAAAGCTTGGGACAATGTGGTGGCACAACATCGATTACCGTGGTGTGTAACACCTGAAGCAGAGGTTTTCTGAAAGGCCACTTGAAGATTTATAAAGTGAAATAAAGCTCACGGCATAGCAAACTTACTCCTAGCCTTGATTGTCATATAGCATGGAAGGACATAATGTTGTCTACTTCCACATTAAACACAGAAAAAAAAAAAAATCAAACCTTGTTGAGAAAGAGAAGAGTATCTTTGAAGGATGCAGAAAGAATGGATGTTTTCAGGTACCTGAGTTGAACAAAGTACATGAGAATATGCAATTGCCCTGTTCTGTTTCAGACCCGTCAAGGGGTTACCTGCATACACACGTGGGCATCTTACTCAAGGCATCATCTTTATTATATTGCAGAAAAACTATCTCCATCTTATGAACTGGTGCTGCAGTTTAAAGCGGTACTCGTGACTAAGCACCGTCTTTATCGCTTGGGAGTTTTTTTGGGCTTTTTTTTGGTATGGAGATTGAACTGCTGTGCTCTTGCTTAGAATGCACTTCGGCACTATGGTTCCTGATTGAAAGTGCAGAGAGAGTGGGGACAGTATCAAAACAGAAGCCAAGAATGATCGTCTCAGGAATGAATATGCGAACGAGCTACCTTAATTAGGCTTAAAAATGTTAACAGTATGTTTGTGAGTTCGAATACATATTGGGCTAACATCTATCCTTTCTAAATTCATATTGTATATTCAGATAGGTGGTTGGGATGTTGCTAAACTTCTCAAGATGATATATTAGCCAAAATATGTGTTGGAGAAATGAGTCCTACTGTATATATTCAAGATTCCCAAAAGATATATTTCCAATAACAAAAGTTTCTGTGAAATGCCTAGAAAAGTTGGTCTCATGCCTTGAAACCATTCGGAGAAATGGTGACACATCAGCTAAATTGCAGAAATACTTTAATGGCAAGTTTCTGTATTACTCTTTACTTCAGTTGTTTTACTCTATTAAACTGATCTTCCTAGATGACCGATTGGATTGATTATCCTTATGAACTCCCGTGGACTTTTTGGTTTGGATGTTTGGACTTTTTTGATACATTGGATTCAAAGGAGACAGTTTGGTCTTGGGAAGGGTCATGTCACTTGATTTCCATCTACTTTCCCTACCCGTGGGTAGTTTCTTCTTATTTGTTAGCTTCACTCGTGTGTGTGTGGGGGGGGGGGGGTGAGGGGGGAATCTATTTCTTCCTCTTCTCTAATATTTCTCCCTATCTGAGCTTCTTAGTTTTCCTTAGTCGGATAAAAAGGGAGTGTGCTAATTCTTTCTCAGTTTTTAAACCCCTTAAAGAAGGAGGCTTGGGAACGAATGGAATGATTTCAAGAATCTATCAAGATATATGCCTTACTTGCCATATTTTTATTTCTGTGGCAAATAGCAAATTGATCCTCACTTATAAATAACAAACAAGAGGCATGCAGGAAGAAGAGGCAGTGAAAGGCCTGCGTGGATAACTGGTATCAGTTTAACAGAAATAATGATTAGGTGGAGAAATGATATAAATAATTTAAGAGGATGTCCCTGTGCTCTTTCTGATAAAATCTCAGTTTTCCAAAAAGAGAAAATATTTATGTTTCTGAACAGGAAAAGCAAGTGTTCCAAAAATAATGTTTGAAATATACATACTATGCATAGCAAAGTTAGTATTTTTTAAAGGGATAATGCTGTTATCATCACAAGAAAATTATATTCCACACTAGCTGGTTGCATTTGGGTTAGCTGTACTATGTGTTGAGTTCACACATGGGAAAATCAGTTTTCTCCAATGGGAAGGCAAATACAAGGAAGCCCTGTTTCCAGTTTTTTAGCATCATAAACATCCAGCAGCTATTTTATTTTCCTAAGCTCACCCAACTGATGTAAGTTTTGAAGGTGGGGAAATGTTGATGGTCACAGTCAAGGCAGAATACAAGGTCGTTGTCATAAATTAATGGCATTTTATTGGAAACAGTTTACTAGTTATCTTAGGACAACTTGAAGCAGGATGCAGTTTGTTATAGATTGATTCCTGGATCTTATTGAGTATGGATGGCTTTTCAGAGGTGAGGAACAAGAAGAGTCCATGTGCAGCCATGGGAACACAAAGTGACATTTTTGGATGCCATCAATATCCTATGTGTGACTTCAAAGATTTACCCGTGAGGCCATGATCAAGAATTCTTTTTTGAGAGGCTGGTTTCCATGAATCGACTTCTTTCATTGAGTGATCTGTAGCATCATTTTGACTACCTAAATGATGCTCAATGTGAGGTCATTCTGCAGAGCTTGTCATCTTATGCTTTGGCATTCACGTCTGCTTTTATGACATTTTAATAAGTGAAGGAAATGAACCTCCCACAACATGGTTACCTTTTTTTAAGGTACATCCTTGCTACCCATGGAAGCCTAATTTCCATTATATTCACTCTGCTACAGAAATACTTATTGCCAGGAAGGAGATATTTACTGGAATCCACGAGTCCAGAATTCATCATGATTCAGTGTGAAATCCGCTGCCCTTTGCCCCCCACCCCCTCTCGGACTGGAATGAAATGTGCCTTAAACTGAAGTGAAATACATCACATGCAGCAACCGTGGGCCCTCTCTTTGCCTCTATTCCTGGTGTGAAATCGATACACTATCTTTCCTCCTGACCTGTTCTGTGACCTCCATTGCAGCTTTCATGCTGAACAGCAATTGCTTTGAACAGTCTGGGCCTGCCACAGCTCACAAATGAGTCTCAGCTTCTGTCTAAAACTGGTGCTGATAACAAAGGCCTGATTTTAAATAATGCAGCTGTAGTCGTCTTCTAATTATGAATTACATGGAAGTGCAAGCTCCTCTATTATTAAACACTTTCAATAGCAGGCACGGTACATGTGCAGGGTACACACAGGGGCCTAGGGCCCGGCAATCAGGCCCTTGTGTTTTTCTGGCTAAGTTTGGGTTGGTAGAGAAGGGGGAAGAGACACGAGGTATATTTACACATTTCCTTTATTTTCTCCATAGAGTTCTATTTGTTGATATATTATTATTTTTTCCAGGTGAAGCTCTATTTCTTTTTTTTTTTCTGAAGGAAACATTTTTGAATACTGGATGATAAGATCTTACAACACAAGGAAGGACTAGTTGACAAATACTTGCTTTTCGATGGAGTGGATTTTACTAATGAAATTCCAGATTTAGGCTGTTAGGATTCTGACTTACTGGAAGGAGTGGTAGTCCCCTGCAGGAATATTTCACCTTTTGATCACTCTGTAACTGAAATGGGGGAAGTAGAAGTATCTTAGGATAGCATTTCAGCCATTTTCAGGAGGCCCTTTCATGGAGGAATTTATTGTATCAAGGAACTAATAGGCGTTTTGATGCGTGCTAAGAAAATGAATGTATAATTAGCTGAATTGCTTTACTTGGCTTTACCAGACTAGAAATCAAAGGATGAATGAAGTGCTGGGTCAGCCTGGAATTTTTCCAAATAACTTGGCATGAAATAAGGGTAACAGTAGATTTTGGTGTACTTTGTAAAACCCTCATATATAAAATGAGTCATTTTTATGTGTGTTTGGTCAGTGCTATTTAAATGAAATTTGTTTACTAATGAAGGACACATACTCTCCACACAGTGATCCATATAATGGCGATTGCATCATTGACGCGGCTTTCGCACATGCGCACACACACACATCCATCAACATATAAGGAGGCATGAATGAATATATGATTTTGTTTATTACTTCACTCCGTAAGTGGAGTAGAATCATGGAAAGAACGTTCGAGTCCTAAGGAAGTGTTCTTTTTTTTTTTTTAAAGATTTTTTTTATTTATTTATTTGAGAGAGAGAATGAGAGAGGGAGAGCAGGAGAGGGGGGAGGGTCAGAGGGAGAAGCAGACTCCCCGCCGAGCAGGGAGCCCGATGCGGGACTCGATCCCGGGACTCCAGGATCATGACCTGAGCCCAAGGCAGTCGCTTAACCAACTGAGCCACGCAGGCGCCCTTGTCAACAACTTCTTTACACAGCCTATTAAGAGCTACTGAAACCTGTTGCCAGTGTTTTTTTTTTTAAGTTTTATTTATTTATATGAGAGAGAGAGCATGGAGGGGGAGGGTCAGAGGGAGAGGCAGACTCCCCGCCGAGCAGGGAGCCCGATGCGGGACTCGATTCCGGGACTCCAGGATCATGACCTGAGCCGAAGGCAGTCGCTTAACCAACTGAGCCACCCAGGCGCCCTAGGAAGTGTTAATACAACCTACTTCCAGTGCAGTGTGCTTTACCAAAGTCTTCTAATCTCTCTCATCATTTTGGTTTTCTCTCCTGTAAAATGTGGTTAGTGAATGAGATTATCTTTAACATCTTTCCAGTTGCAGATTTAGGTAATTATAGCACTAATAACAACTCTTTACATTTGCACAGAACTTAGAGTTTCCAGCGATTTTCCCCATGCCTCTGACCTTCTTAAGCACACTGGTAGACAGCCAGGGCTTGTTGCTGGTCCCAATTTCTTGAACAGGAAACCAAGACACAAAATCGTTTTTCAAGGCTGCACTGGTGGTTGAACTAGAACCAAGTCAGCTGACTGCTAGTCCAGAGTTTATTGTGGTGGATTAGGAGGTAAGGATCTTTTTTTTTTTTTAATTTTTATTTATTTATTTGTCAGAGAGAGAGAGGGAGAGCACAAGCAGGGAGAGCAGCTGACAGAGGGAGAAGCAGGCTCCCCGCAGAGCAAGGAGCCTGATGCAGGACTCGATCCCAGGACCCTGGGATCATGACCTGAGCCGAAGGCAGATGCTTAACCGACTGAGCCACCCAGGCATCCCTGAGGATCTTTTATTAGCATCCAAACTTGAAAGGTAGAGACATATCATAGGCTCTTCATGTGTTCTAATTGCTCAAATGAAGTAATTCCTTTAAAATTTACATACTAAGAAGACAGTCTCTAGTGACTTTTTCATTGTTCTATCTAAATATCTAGTGATTATAATGTGCGGTCTTGGGACAGCTCCAGGTCAGTTATGTACAAGACGAATTATGTTTATAAATGCATAAACATATATACTTCAATGCAGGGAGTATTGAATACAGGGAGATATTTATGAATATAGTGACATACAGTCAAACCTTGACTAAGACTCCTCTAAGACTCAGTGATTTTGTGGTGATGATGATTTCTTCATGATAGGATGTAGCTGGAATTATTTGAATTAGCAAATTGGAAGTCCTCAACAAACTGTCATGTTCTTTTTCTAAATATGTCACATTTTCTTCTGTGGCCACATTAAACAGTGCTTTTTAAAGCGTAAATAAAAAAAAATGACAGGATACCTGAGGGATACATCAGCCAAAAAGAAGGAAATACCAAACATAGAGCATGTACTCTCATATATTTCCACATCTTTTTAAGAGGAAAAGTTTGGGTCCTTTGTCCAAGGAAACTTTTGACTCTGGGGGCTTCCTGATATTCCACAGGACAATTCCTGTTGTATTAAGGCTTCATCATGGCACCTGTGGGGATATTTCAACTAGATGGATTGCCTAAGTAATTAGAAATCACACACGGAAGGAAAAAAAGTACTGACGAAATGGATGTTTGTATCCTGGGTGTAGAATTGTCTTTTTAGAAGCACCTATGATGACCAAGCATGGATATGTTCCATGACGAGAAGGGCAAATAGGTTCAAGTCCTACTTGCTCACCCACCAGGCATGTAAGGAATTTTTTTTTTTTTTTTGGTCATTTTGTGAAAATCTTTTTTTAACATAACACTATCTATTCAGAATGATGTGAAAAATCCCTGCCAAAATAAAACCATCCTCTGCCAAAATATCAACAGAACGGAGACGTATTTCTTGTCCTCCACCCCATCCTATTTAATTATATGCATTATTAGCTTTGCTCTTCACCATGCCCCTTCACTGAACCCATTGTGAACCTGGTCTCAGCATTAATAGTATTCTTGATCACACTTTAGCATTCCAATTTTAAAGTCCAAATTTGAAGGTCTGCTATTCCTATTAAGAGTTTTTCCACGAACAGAGTAAATCTTGGCTAGAATTCAATGGTAATTCAGCTTAACCAACTTAAGAAAAGCCTTTTATTCACAGTGGTTATTTTGAGACAGTTGAGTACAGAAATGTGGGTTCTACAGACAGAAAAATACAGACTTTTATACAGGGCCATTTTTTTCCTTTAAAGAAGACAGTGCTAATAAATCTTGTTGAATCAAGACCTTGAAAGAAACTGAAAAATATGTACAGATCTCAAATATAACCAAGAAAAGTACTTTATATTACCTTGCTGCTACTGCTTCATGATGTAGTTTTAGTTGAATGTAATCTCCTCCACTCAAATTTATTTTTGAGAAATTGCCATACTGAAAGTTGAAACCATTTTTGTCATTCAAAAAGTGGAGATCAATACTGAGGCTCTTCTATTAGTTGGTACAGTCTACTTTAGTGTTAAAAGATTTATGATAAGAACACATTTCTAAATATATATTACATTCCAGTGGTATGGCCAAACCTCAAAATAAAACTTTTTAATTTTTTTTCAGGAGAAGGAGGTGGTGTATTTGTTATTGAAATACTGCACTAAACTATAATTCAGTGATATTTTATTCCAATTAAATTCTCCTTAGTAGTAATCCTTTTTTATGATAAGCAAAACTGAATAATACAGGGTATGTTCCCTCCAATGAATTGTTGTGTAACAAGACTTGATGGTAATTCTACCTTTTCCAAAATCTGATATCAGGCAATTTATCTTCTAAATAATACTCCTGAGTACCAAAGCTGAAATGTTTTGGCTTCAACCCAAATCAAACTTGAGGAAGCAGATTCTCCAGAGCATTTCCCTAACTCTGTAAATTTAATTGTTATAATGAATAGAATACATGTGTCAAGATTACTTGTGATTTTTACCTGTTTACTTCTCTTCCTAAGACAGAAAGAGCAACATGACAAAGGCTGTTAACTTTTACTGGAGTTTGAAAAAAAAAAGAAGCAGCACTTCACAGCACATGATCATTAAATATAAACTGATTTTAAAGGCCTGTTTTCAGTTAATTTCAGAAGAGTTCAAAATTAAAAATCTGTTGTCCTACCATAATAAAATAGACTGATGGAAGTTTACAAAAATCCAGAAATATATGTCTGTAAGGCACAAAATATTCTGATAAAGCATTTGCATATGCAAAGGAATATCTTCATAGTATTTAGTCACATTGCCTCATCTTCAATTTCCTCTCTTTCATATGTCTGCAAACATGATATACTTCTTATATTTGGCTTTTGTGCAGTATTTTTTTCATAGGCAGTGAAATCCAGAGTAATGCTTAGATCAAGCCAATATTGGTATCATTGGCATTCATGCCAGAAGTTAGACAGCAGTAAAGTTCATATTACTTCTTGATGTCAATTGCAAAAACTGAAAAGGTAATTGATTGGGGAGAAGGCCAAAGCTACTATAACTCATTATCATGGATAATCATATTAATCTTAGTAATAAAAATGATCAATATTAAATAACTGTTGCTCATGTAATCTATCAAAGATTATTTTTTGCCATTTCTTTCCTCCATTTAATTATAGTTATTTTAAAATCTTCATTTCTCCTATATATTTGAACTGTGATTTTTAGATGAGGCAACCATTATATTTTACTTGTATTTCTAATTGAGAGAAAGGCCATGCTCTGAAGAAGACTCAAACCTTTCTTATAATGCTTAAGCAGCATGACTCCTGTTGACTGTGAGCTGACAAATGTGTATATCAATAACTGTTCTTTACCGTCAGTCACGAGGAAAGTCTGTATGATATTTCCAACTGGATTTATTCATTTAGAATTCATTAAGCTACCAATTTGTGCCATGCATTGTGAAAAACATAGCATGTGATGAATTCTTGCCTTCAGATTTCTAAGAGTTTGTACTTTAGGGGAGGCAGAAGGGTAAGCAAGCCATTGAAATCAATTGTGGGGCACCTGGGTGGCTCAGATGGTTAAGTGGCTGTCTTCGGCTCGGGTCATGATCCCAGGGTCCTGGGATCGAGCCCTGCATCGGGCTCCCTGCTCAGCGGGGAGCCTGCTTCTCCATCTCCTTCTCCTGCTCTCCCTGCTTGTGCTCTCTCGCTTTCTCTGTCAAATACATAAATAAAATTTAAAAAATAATAAATTGTGATGAGCGCTGTCATAGATGTGAGAACAGAGGACTGTGGAGACTCAAAAGAGGCATGGATATGCTCTGGTGCCACAGAAACACTCCACAGAAGAGCTAGTTTTTGAAGGATGAGGAGGAATGGAAAAGGCTGGATAGGTGTGCTTATTAATAAGTTAGGTAAAAGCTAGAAGGTTGTAACAAAGAGACTATACAATACAGTAGCTAAAAGAACTTTGAAGTCTCTTTCTCTTTTATTTAATAACGCAAGATGAGTGGCTCAGTCAAAGGGGTGGTTCTGCTCCACAGGATCATTCAGGGTTCCAGGGCCTTTTTCTTTTGTTGCTGTAGCATCAGTATTATTCTTGTCTGCATGGTCACAGTTGGATTGTAGTTACTTCGATACAGCTTCAGGGAAAGAAAAAGTATGGAGGAACACATACCCAGCCAGTGACTTAAGACCTTGACCTGGAAGTAGTATGCATCACTTCTCCAATTCCATTTGGAAGAATATAGTTATATGGCCACACCCAGCTGCAGCGGAGGCTAGGCATCCAGTTACCACTCTATGACTAAGGCCATCAGTAGACAAGAGGCCAGATCACCGAGGGCCATATATGTCATCCTGAACTAGGAGAAGGACTTTGTGAATTGCTTTTTTTCCCCATGTCAATCTTTATTTCTGAGATTTGCCAGACAAATCGTAGTATTTTGCAGCCCCCTCACCAACTTTTAAATCTTAAACTCTTAAGTCATGACCTGCTATGAAGTATTTTCCTTTATGTTATTTTTTTCTTTTTTTTTTTAGATTTTATTTATTTTTATTTGACACAGAGACAGAGATGTGAGAGAGTGGCAGGCAGAGGGAGAGGGAGAAGCAGGCTCCCCGCCGAGCAGGGAGCCCAATGCAGGGCTCGACTCTAGGATCCTGAGACCATGACCCTGAGCCGAAGGCAGATGCTTAACCAATTGAGCCACCCAGGCGCCCCTATGTTATTTTTTTCAGAGGACTTTACCTTTCTGATTTTATTTATGTTCACTGTCACAAATTGACTTAATTCATTTTGCAAGTGGCCCAAAGCCTAGATACCATGTGCCCTTAACCATGCCAGACAGCAAATAAATATTCCTGCTAATAGTAAGATTTATACCATTACTCTAGGTTTTGTTGGTATCTTGTGTAGGTGAGGTTGATCCACTCTATTCTTGGGTTTTCATTTTTGTCCTAGTCAAGAAAGTTGTTAAGCTTAGTTCAGCTGGGCAAGAGGGCTGAAGAGAAGGGTCCTATAAGCAGTTCTTATCCGAGTTGATGAGTTTTTTTTTCATCTAAAAATAGTTTGGGGTGAGGCTTAACAAAGAGCCTTTAATTAGGTCTTCAGGCTTTGCAGAAAAATGTCAAGAGTAAGAGCCTTATAAAGAAGAAACATTTATTTCCAGAGCCTCTGCTACATAAGAAGGAAACGGGGCTGCACTGGGAATGGCTGTTCATAGCCTGTAAACATAGTTGGCCTTAATCCTTTTCTGAGCCTTTCCTTAGGTGGTTCTAGATCTAGAGGACATGGACTAGGAGAATACCAGCATAGAAGCATTGTCCTGTGCATACTCCTTGGCTTTTTTGGCTTTACAGCAATTTTTAGAATTGGAATTCTAAAATGTAAAGCATATTTTTAACTAGAGTTCACACTTTTGAATACAAAAACCAAAACAAAAGCATTACAGGAGGAAATTTTGTAGTGAATGAAGGATGTGCTCTGCTCTCTGATGCTGGTCAAGTTAAAGTCCCGCACTAGATCAGTCCTGAAAGATACATGGAAGTCTGCCAGGGAAGTGAGAGGCAAGGCTGTAGGAGGAGAGAAAATAGCACGTGCATTGGCACGCGGGCACAAGCAGAGCGGGGAAGCCGCAAGGGCTATGGGGCAGTGATGAGCAAAGGATAAGGATGGGAGGATGGTAATGGGGGAAGCTGCTGAGGCGGGCCAGGGCCAGGCCAAGATGAGCCTTGTATGCAACGCTGTGATGCTGGGGAGACACTTCAGCACAGTGATCTAATCAGACTTGCATTTAGAAAGCCCGTTTTGGCCCGTGTGGCCGGTGGAATGAGGGAAGGTGAGTATAAGCCAAGATAACTTGGAGGGAGATACTGCAGTGATCCGGATGAAGCGACCTACCTGCACCAAGAATAGAGTAGTGTGAACCAACTTCACAGAGAGATGTAGGAGACAAATGTGAAAGCGCTTGGTGACTCCCTGCAAGTGGAGAACAGAGGAAGGAATAAAGAAATAAAGGACCCCTTCTGGATGTGGTGCCTGGGAGAAGGGGTGGGGCTGATCCCTGAGGTAATTCCAGCAGGGGATGTAAGAGCCAGTTAGCAAGGAAAGGTGATGACATCTATTTTTTAAAAAACCAAGTGCAAGCTCCAAGTAGAAATGTCCAATAGTTAGATGAATATACAGGCCTTAAGTTTGGGATTAAGATGAGAGGTGAGGCTAGAGAATTCAGAGTCATTAGCATAAAGATAAAGTTGAAGCCAACATATAGGGTAAAAATTAGCCCAAGAAATGGTATAGTGGTTATTTGTTAAAACAATTCTTTTTTTTTTTTTTTTAAAGATTTTATTTATTTATTTGACAGAAAGACACAGCGAGAGAGGGAACACAAGCAGGGGGAGTGGGAGAGGGAGAAGCAGGCTTCCCGCCGAGCAGGGAGCCTGATGTGGGACTCGATCCCAGGGTGCTAGGATCATGAACTGAGCCCAAGGCAGATGCCCAATGACTGAGCCACCCAGGCACCACTGTTAAAACAATTTTTAAGTAACTCCTTTTTTTTTCTTTTTAAGATTTTATTTATTTGAGAGAGAGCACAAGCAGGGGGAGAGGCTGAGGGAGAGGGAGAAGTAGACTCCCTGAGAAGCAGGGAACCCCTACCAGGGCTGAATCCCATGACCCCAGGATCATGCCTGAGCCAAAGTCCGATGCTCAACCGACCAAGCCACCCAGGTGCCCCTTAAGTAACTTTTTTTTTTATGTTAATCACCATACATTACATCATTAGTTTTTGATGTAGTGTTCCATGATTCATTGTTTGTGCCTAACACCCAGTGCTCCATGCAGAACGTGCCGTCTTTAATACCCATCACCAGGCTAACCCATCCTCCCCACCCCCCTCCCCTCTAGAACCCTCAGTTTGTTTCTCAGAGTCCATAGTCTCTCATGGTTTGCCTCTTAAGTAACTCTTAGGACATATTCTCTTTCTACTAGTACTTTAATAATTTCCAATAAGCCAAATGATTTCATTGCTTAAAACACTTCTTTAAACATATGCAAGGTTAACCAGCAATGGTGAAGTTCATTGGTAATCAGTAAGATCATTGAAACATGACAGTCACCCCCTGAAACCCAAATCCCCATGGTGTACACTGATGTCCTTTCTCACCCAGGACAAGAGCTGTAAAGAAGTCGGATGGAAACCAGAGGCCCTAATATCAGCGGATAGAATTTGGGTGAATTTTAACATACATATTTGGAACTGTTTAATGATTTGTACCTATTTCTAATGAGCCTTGAACACATAATTGTTCTCAAAATGGGGTGAAAAGTAGAAAGTGACATATTGGTAGATAGGAACGTATATCTCTACCCATTCCAAAATAGATCCTGCAGAATGTAGATAGGCCTCATAGAGGGTGCTCAGGAAAACCTCCTAACATGAATGCTGAGTTTTCCTAAACACTGAAAATGTTTTTGTTTCTGTTGAAGGCTTTTTGGTGGTGTCATCAAATATTTAGAATATTGTATATCTAGCTCTATTATTATTTCTCTGGGTCCAACCTGGCATGCCTCTTGACCTTTCTGAGTCTCAGTTTCCTCAGTGAAAGGACAGGCTTGTCCTAGGTGTTTCTCGCAGCTCTGAAAGCTGTCCACTCGGGATTTGCAGTATAGGGTACTCTTCTTTAATGAAAAAAAGAGGCTTATGAAATCTGAATAGATAATTTAGTGATGATTATTTGCATTGCAGATGGATTGTCCTATTTATAGCAGAATATGCTGGTGGGAATAGTCCTTTTCAGAAAATTGGCAGTTGTTTAGAGAAACAAGTATTGGAGTTGGGGTCAGAAGAGCTGCTCTGGAAACCAGATTCTACTTATTTATTAGTTATTTGTCTTAAATGTGTTAAGTATCAGTTTTCTCATTTTTATTGACAATATTAATAAAAATGCATGGCTGTGATACAGATCATTTTGAAGGCTGAGAGGTATTATATAATGTAAGTTATTCTTGCCTAAGGAAGACTGGTCATTCCAGCCTAATACATACATATGTAATTCTTTTAGTTTGGGGGGCTGTTTGCTAGAAATGGACTCCTGGTGGGATCAGCACTGTAGGGACCCATTGTGGCATAGCTGTTGGGACAAATGGTAGGCATTTCACATTGGAAATTATTCTTCTCTTGTCTTCAGATCCCTGAATTCAGGTTGTGCCTTCAGGCATAGTTTTTTCCCCAACCATTGTTCTTGCAACTGTTGGTCCAGCCTCCTGAGCTGCCTTGACCTTGGGAGGACATCCACCAACCCCATTTGCCTGCTGATCTCTTCCCCTCTTTTCACCATCATTAATGTGACAGTGCCTCAAGCCACGTGGAACTGCATTTTAATGTCTTTTGTTTCTTTGCCTAGTTCCAGGTATGGCACTGGCATAATTTTGCCACCAGTTATGGTTCAGAACTATTTCCAGAACCCCAGATTAATGGAGAAAGTGAGTTCAGAATGGTAAATTGCCCACTTTGCTGAGTATACTCATATCCGAATGGGACTGAGAATGCTCAGTGGCTAAGAGGTGCTTCAATGTGATATTCCAAGAGTTATTGAATGAAAGTTCCTAGGGCAGGCTAGCACCCTTGCTCTTATTTGCGAGGAGGGTACATAGCACTCAGTGTGAAAGGAGATGATGTGTGTAGACATATTTGGGGAGAGAGGCTTTGGATGGAGGGATTTCAGCTCCTCTCAAGGCACTGATCTATAAAATGTAGATCAGAGCTGTCCCAGAGGTCACCTTTCTGTGATTACAAGTATTGCAGATCCCCTGAAGTTACAATTTATGGTCCTGATTAGCAGTGGTATCTGTGGGCTTCGTGGCTATCGTATGCTTATAAAGTTTAGACAGCACCTCTCGATACACTTGCACAAAGACTGATATAGATAACTCTCAGGAGGTGTTTGTTGAATGAGTGAAGCAATAGTTATGGTTACTGCCCTTTATTTTGTTCCAGGCATCTTGATAAATGTTTTATACCATCATCTCTAATCTGCATGAAATAAAATTTATCTTCATTACAGGTAAAGGAAGTAAGGCTCAGAGAGGCAATGCTCCTTTTTCAATGTCACATAGTTAGTATGTGGAAGAATTCGAAGTTGCATTCAGGTCTGTCTGGTTCCAAAGCTTGGTCTCCTCAGCATTACTTAGTTATGTCTCCCAACATTTGGACAAATGTGGGAATCTTCAAATATTAGGGAGTTAAGAGGACAGAAGAATAGAAAGAGGGGCCTATCTAATTACTTTCCTTGTGTCTGATTCAGTGGAGTATAATTGTACTAGATGTTCGGATACTTTCCAAGTTACCCTCTTAGATTTTTTGTTTGTTTTACTTTAAAGTTCGTTAGCTTTCCAGAATTAATAGAAACTAGAAGGATAGTTTGCTTGTTTGTTTATTTAATCATTAAGTAATCTCTACACCCAGTGTGGGGCTTGAACTCACAACCTCAAGATCAAGAGTTCACTCTCTACTGACTGAGCCAGCCAGGCACCCTGCAGGAATACTTCAGTTAGGGCTGAGAGAGTTCTTTAGGTGTCTTACGATCTAGGGAGAAAAGTCTAATTGGAAACAGACTCTCAGGTTTTGTTGGAAGTCAACTCTTCCAATCATCAATTTGGTGCTTGCACCCTTTGTTCCAGAACATGGCCAAGTGGATGTCTGCACTGGTTCAAAAACATACTGGAGAATTCTCCAGTCCCGAACAGGGCTCATTTCATTCCTGATTAGATTTGTTCATTCAGAATGTTTCCTTCTTTTAAACTGGAATCTGCCTTCTTATACCTTCAATCCATTGGACCCAAGCACTCGTGGTGGGCTCCTAACAAACAGGCATCTTTTCCAGGCCAACATTTCAAATGTTTGAAGCTCACTGATCTTCCCTGTGTCTTTCCTCTGGAGGATGCCATTCCCTCGATGGCTCACCATCTTCCCTGGCTCCCTCATTGGTTGTCCCTGTCCCCTTATTTTGCTCCATCTTATCTGCATACCTCTTAACAGAAGAAGGCCTGGAACTTAACATATTATTGCTAATGATAGAAAATTCATTTATTAAGCCAGTGTTTTTTAATAAATGTTATACTAATTAAATCACCATTAGAACTGATAGACTAAGTCTATCAAGACAAACCTATCTACACAAAGAATTAAAGCAGCAGAATAAGAGTCTTAAAAGATCACAGTGTAAGAGACACTGAAAATGGATTCTGTGGTTTTCTTTTTTCAGCCTGTACTTTATAAAAAATATTCGACCCTACAGTGGGTTTGCTAACTTTGGCATTTTGGAGGATGAATATTGTTATTAAAAGCTAACATTACTGTTCTCTTTCTATGTACAAGTTCTGGACTAAGTACTTTATATAATTATCTCTTACTTCTCCTAAGCATGCTGTGAATTTTTTAATTTAAAATATATATATTTTTATTTTAAAAAGATTTTTATTATTCTCATTTTCATATGATTTCATATAATAATATAATAATAATATCTCATATGATATGAGATTTAAAGAGATTAGTTAAGTTGCCCAAATACCACCTACTAAGTGATGGATCTAGGATCCACCAAACTCAAATACTCTGATTATGGAGTTGGGATTCTTAACCAAAATGCCATTTGGTATAACATACTAGTATATTCATTTTCCTTTTTTTCTTTAAAAAACTACATTTTTATTTAAAAAAATACCAAGCCCCTCTTAGAGTGAATGTGTAGCTATGAACTTCACAGGGCAAACAATTTTGTTTAGCGTGGTTGATGCAACTTTCAATCTCCATGAGCACAAGAGACACAAAGGTACTGCTAGTCTCTGTCATTCATGGAGCCTTTGACCCTGGCTCTAAGGAACCAGAGAGGACAAATTCCTTGGTGAAAAGACTCTGCTCTTGGGATGCCTGGTAGTTCATTTGGTTAAGCGTCTGAGTCTTGATTTTGGCTCAGGTC